>NC_068359.1:25553904-25780422 GCF_020536995.1 Dreissena polymorpha | reverse complement strand
TATATACTACTACCCCATGCTCGTATATAAGTAATGCCGTATCAAGCCAGTACTATACTAGCGAGTCATATCGGATATATCTACTACCCATGCTCGTATATAAGTAATGCCGTATAAGCCAGTACTATACTAGCGAGATTATATACCGGGTATATCCTACTACCCCATGCTCGTATATAAGTAATGCCCGTATCAAGCCAGTACTTAATAGCGATTTATACGGGTATACCCTACTACCCTATGCTCGTATATAAGTAATGCCGTATCAAGCCATTACTATACTAGCGAGTCAATATCCGGGTATATCCTACTACCCATGCTCGTATATAGTAATGCCGTATCAAGCGGTACTACTAGCGAGTCATATAGGATATATCCTACTACCCAATGCTCGTATATAAGTAATGCCGTATCAAGCCAGGACTATACTAGCGAGTCGAGTATATACCGGGTATACCTTCTACCCCATGCTCGTATAATAGTAATGCGTTTCAAGCCGGTACTATACTAGCGAGTCATATACCGGATATACCATACTACCCAGCTCGTATTTTAGTAATGCCCGTATAAGCCAAGCCAGTAAATATATAGCGAGTCATATACAGCGGGTATATCCTACTACCCCATGCTCGTATATTAGTAATGCCGTATCAAGCCGGTACTATACTAGCGAGTCATATACCGGGTATATACTACTACCCATGCTCGTATATAAGTAATGCCGTACCAAGCC
Organism: Dreissena polymorpha; assembly: GCF_020536995.1. NCBI lineage: Eukaryota > Metazoa > Mollusca > Bivalvia > Myida > Dreissenidae > Dreissena > Dreissena polymorpha. The sequence goes on along the minus strand of NC_068359.1, from coordinate 25,779,689 downwards.
ATTACTATACTAGCGAGTCATATACCGGGTATTACCCTACTACCCCATGCTCGTATATAAGTAATGCCGTATCAAGCCAGTACTATACAAGCGAGTCATAGCGGGTATATACTACTACCCCATGCTCGTATGTAAGTAATGCCGTACCAAGCACGTACTATACTAGCGAGTCATATACCGGGTATATCCTACTACCCCATGCCATTTATATAAGTAATGCCGTATCAAGCCGGTACTAAAACTAGCGAGTTATATAGCGGGTATATCCTACTACCCCATGCTCGTATATAAGTAATGTCGTTTCAAGCCAGTACTATACTAGCGAGTTATATACCGGGTATAACCTACTACCCCATGCTGGTATAAAAATAATGCCGTATCAAGCCGGTACTATACTAGCAAGTTATATAACGGGTATATCCTACTACCCCATACTCGTATATAAGTAATGCCGTATTAAGCCAGTACTTTACTAGCGAGTCATATACCGGAATTATCCTACTACCCCATGCTCGTATACCCGGTATAAGTAATGCCGTATCAAGCCAGTACTATACTAGCGAGTTATAGCGGGTATATACTACTACCCCATGCTCGTATATAAGTAATGCCGTTTCAAGCCAGTACTATACTAGCGAGTCATATACCGGGTATACCCTACTACCCCATGCTCGTATATAAGTAATGCCGTATCAAGCCAGTACTATACTAACGAGTCATATACCGGGTATATCCTACTACCCCATGCTCGTATATAAGTAATGCCGTATCAAGCCAGTACTATACTAGCGAGCCATAGCGGGTATATACTACTACCCCATGCTCGTATGTAAGTAATGCCGTATCAAACCGGTACTATACTAGAGAGTCATAGCGGGTATATACTACTACCCCATGCTCGTATATAAGTAATGCCGTATCCAGCCGGTACTATACTAGCAAGCTATATACCGGATATATCCTACTACCCAATGCTGGTATATAAGTAATGCCGTATCAAGCCGGTACTATACTAACGAGTCATATACCGGGTATATCCTACTACCCCATGCTCGTATATACGTAATGCCGTATCAAGCCAGTACTATACTAGCGAGTTATATACCGGGTATATCCTACTACCCCATGCTCGTATATAAGTAATGCCGTTTCAAGCCAGTACTATACTAGCGAGTTATATACCGGGTATATCCTACTACCCATGCTCGTATATAAGTAATGCCGTATCAAGCCAGTACTATACTAGCGAGTCATGTACCGGATATATCCTACTACCCCATGCTCGTATATAAGTAATGGCGTACCAAGCCAGTACTATACTAGCGAGTTATATAGCGGGTATATCCTACTACCCATGCTCGTATATAAGTAATGCCGTATCAAGCCAGTACTATACTAGCGAGCTATATACCGGATATATCCTACTACCCAATGCTCGTATATAAGTAATGCCGTATCAAGCCTGTACTATACTAGCGAGTTATATAGCGGTATATACTACTACCCTATGCTGTTATAAGTAATACCGTATTAGTTACACTGTTTGTAACTGATGGTGTATGAGAGCGAAGCTCGAGAAGGGAACTGAGGGTGTATATCCTATACACAATCAGTTACTAACTGTGTATCCATTATGTCTCAACCGATTACTCGGGTGTATGGAAATTTCTCAGGGTGTATGGAAAATACACAATGGGCACATGGCCTCTCAAAGCAAATCGAATCAGGTCATTTTTGTAGGAGGCGAGTTATACCTTACTACCCTATGCTCGTATAAGTAATGCCGTATCACATCAGTTGTATTTTTGACGTCATTTAGTTATATACAGGATAGTCATATAGCGGGTATTTCCTATAACCCCCAAGTACGTACTGTTAATGCTATATCAAACCTGTTATATTCCTAATTTCACAAAGCGGGTATAACCGACTATCCCAGGCTCAAGTTTGCCAAGCGGTATCTACCCAGTAATATTCTATATGTCATTATGCGGGGATACCTGACTATCGTATGTTCGTATTTAAGTGATGCTGTAGCACATTAGTTCAACACTCACAAGTCATACCAAGGGTATATAGGGTTAGGGCAACTAAACCTAATCATATTGTTCACTGCTCGCCTGCATGGTCTGTTCTTCTAAAAGCCATGTAAGAAACACAATCATTCTGCTGTGTGCATATTTTGATCAAATTAATGAATGCTAGTTCGGTTGTTCGGCGTAGCTGTCTTACCAAGCTTTTCACATTAAATACCCTTTATCAACAAACAATTAAATGATGGGGAAATTTCACGCCTGTAGACCCGAATGAATGAATCAGAATATTTTAATTATTGATTTCAGAGAAATCACCCACCGCATTGGCCAAATCACTGCGGAAATCCGGACTTCTTCATGCACGTTTTTGACCTAACAACAATCACTGCGAAATAGCGCAGACCGTGTTTGACTTTCGCTGGCCGCATACGCATTAAGACCTATTTTCGCAAGACGCGACTATAAGTGTGATTTGGTTGTGTTGAAAGAACACTGTGCATGTATGAACTATTTACATCTAATTGCGATGGCGATATAATAAATTCATAATAAGTCTTGTGAGGCCACATATGATCACATGTAGTATATTTTTATCTAAGGACAAAATTGTTCGGTTTGAATATACGTGCACTTTATAAGAAACACATCATGCGGGTGGATATGCGACAACTAAACCTTTATTTTCTATTTAAATATTTATAAACGTGAATATACGACTTGCTTTAACGATACAAGCGTTAATTCGTTACTGATAGGATCATGCGGCAGCAATGAATAGGACACTCCTCGTGTAAGTAATCATCATACTCTAGGGACCCTTCAGATTTTGCATCGTAAAAAGTGTGACCCAGTAATATTGCTTAAAATGGTTGAGCTAACTTAATTTTCATCTTTTCTCGTGCTCTTTAATTACCCACATATTTAGGTCTGGTTGATAGTACTTTTACTTCCCACAGAGCAATTCGGTTCAAATTACTAATAACAACAATACACATTTTTAGCTTTATTTCAAATGTGAACATATTTATTTAACGCAGACGTGTACATAATTTTAACACAGAACAAGGGCTGTTTGTAAAACATGCATGCCCCCCCTATGGGCTGTCAGTTGTAGTGGCAGCCATTGTGAATACGTTTTTGTCACTGTGAACTTGACTTTTGACCTAGTGACCTGAAAATCAATAGGGGTCATCTGCCAGTCATGATCATGTACTTGAGAAGTTTCATGATCATAGACCTAAGTATTCTTGAGCTATCAACAGGAAACCATTAAACTGTTTTGAGTCACTATGACCTTAATCTTTGACCTAGTGACCTGAAAATCAATAGGGGTCTTCTGCCAGTCATTATCAATGTACCTATGAAGGGGGTCATCTGCCAGTCATTATCAATGTACCTCTGATTTTTTTATTTTATGATCCTAGGCGTAAGCATTTATGAGTTATCATCCGGAAACCATTTTTCTATTTCGAGTCACTGTGACCTTGACCTTTGACTTAGTGACCTGCAAATCAATAGAGGTCATCTGCGAGTCATCATCAATGTACCTATGAAGTTTCATGATCCTAGGCGTAAGCGTTCTTGAGTTATCATCCGGAAACCATTTTACTATTTCGAGATCAATAAACCTATGAAGTTTCATGATCCTAGGCCAAAGCGTTCTTGAGTTATCATCAGGAAACCATCTGGTGGACCAACCAACTGACATGTGCAAAACAATATACCCCTCTTCTTCCAAGGGGGGCATAAATATAATATTAATTTTTAGTAATCTAAATTAAATAAAAATTGCTAGATTGTATTTTCCGAGAAATTATCGGAAAACATCGTTAAAGTTAAAGGGTATCTGCCAGCTTATGCCATTATAACACAAATGTTAAATGACAAAAGCTGTTGCCCGGTTCACGGCACGCGGAGCCTACCCTATTGTGAACCAAAATCTTTTTGTGTATTTCATCCTAGTAGTTACCTTGACATAGAACAAACACATTGGTTACTTTTATGAAACAATTCTTATAAAACTTGGTATACAAATTGCGACATTGTTGCCCATTTGTCCGTCAGTCCATGTCCGAATAGTAGCTAAAATTGAGAAAACTCAGTAAGATTTCATGAAACTTAATATTCACATAATTTTTAAATACACAAAATAATACATTGACCATTTTAATTTTGTGATAAAACTTGGTTTACAAATGAACTCAGAAAAGCAATGTGATATTTATTTTGTCCCTACCGTTTTCACATGAAGGGATTTACGGTTGACCCACTGTCCATCGGTCTGTCAGTCAAATAAACCTGGATCTGGTTACAATGTTTTCCTAAGATTGCACAAGGTTACCTACTTTTTGGACACACTCAACCCAGGCTTACTCAACCAAGATGAGCATGTCGATCAGGTTTCATCAACATTGAGTCGAAAAAAGCCTGGTTTCTTCCATCACCTGATGATCCTCTAACACAGCAAGTCAATCCTCGAATGTCCGAAATATGTTCTGGTTCTTATAGTGGCAGACAAAACAAGACCTATGATTTTAAGTTAATTTGTTATGTTCATATATACATTAATTATTCCAACTATTTTTTTAGCTCATATATGTTGTTATACAATTGTATTAAACATGGCCATTTAAGTCTTTCATAAGATTCTAACTAAACAAATGAGTTTTAATTTCTTTTAAAACTCTTGATGCAAGCAAACGATGAACGGCAGTATTGGGGGAAAAAAACTGGCAGACAATATGTATTTGACCATCAAAACTAGAGAAGACTGAGATAAAGATATGCAGAAAATGAAGCAACACCAGTTCATACACAGTGCTAAACTCACATCATGATGTTTAAGTTCATGGATTTCAAGACTATTAAAGCTCAGGACTTTGGTACAGTCTCCCCATCTACAGCATTTCTCTTGAACCACATGAGAGATGATATGTGCATCTTGCTGTCCTATGGAGTGGAAGTCTTCCTTGCAGGATATCCATTTGCACGAATACTCCTATAACAAGCAACTTTGTAAACTGCAGATTGGAAGCCAAAGTCAATTAACTTACAGTGTCCACATTTTTAACTTTAGTTATAATCATTGACTAAGTTTTTCACAAATGTTATTTTTGATTGAAAATGTTAATGAAAAGGAAAAAAAAATGAGATTTACTGTGAAATAAGTCAATGGAGATAAGCCTACTAATAGCTCTTGGTGTGTATTGTGGATTTCACCATGATTTGTTTAACTCTATTTTTGTTTTATTTATCTATATATTGATATTTTCTATGAGTTCTTTACGCAGATACACATCTAATCAGAGCCTCTGTTAATGTAATAAAAGTATGTTACTGTTCTGTTCTTTTGTTAATAACTAATCTAAAAAGAAAGAAAAAAAGTAAATTTGCACTATTGTATGAATATGGCATACACTTATTTTTCCATGTTGAAATCTTATTAAATTCATGATATGAAGCCCTAAAATGTTTGTAACAAACAGATGGATGGACTGACAGACTGACCGATGGAAAACGCCAACACTATATCTCTCTGGCTTTGGAAAGGATAATGATTCAACAGAAAGTAGAAATCATCAATAAAAACTTGATGCATCTAAGTTAACTTAGCAATTAGTGAGTTCAATATGTCCTTTAACTGAACAAAAAACAGATGTTTCAAAAACTTAACATGATTTGTCATTTGTTGCAAATATTAAGAAGCACTTTCAGGTCCTGGGTTTCAATCACCAACATATGATAAAATAGTTCTCAGTAACAAAAGGCACAAAAATGCAAGAAAAAAATCACTTTAATGTTAAAATAAATATATATAGTTATTCAATAAACGATGTATATTTTGTCATAAAGTACCGGTCCTGGATTTTTCTCAACATCATTTAAGAGCATCAACATCCGCTGGGACAGGTTAACATGTTGTTGAATACACAGCTGCATCATGATGTAATGAGGACCACCTTGTCCACACATACGACCCAGAATCATCAGCCCAAACATCTTGATCCACATGGTGGGTGGGAAATGTTTGTATGTTCCTAAAGAACAAAACATGTTAATGATTTATCATTTCAAGTATAAAAGGCAAGCCTTAAAATTCTTAGAAAGCTTTAACATCTGAAGGTTAATATCACCCTGGCTGTGCAGATCTTGGTAATATACCCATTTAAAAAACATTCCTTAAAGCCACACACCTTGAAATGAAATATCTGGCATAGTAAATTTGGATATAAATAAGAAACATATTTTATCTTTGCCAATTAGAATATATCTGGTGGTTGCAAGGTAGAAATCCGTCTTTCTTGTGCTTTAAAACTTAAAAATAATTGTGTTTCTCGAATTGAACATGTACGTATACAAATCATACATTCAGTTTGAAAATTTAAAAAAATAAATTACTTGCTAACTAGGCTATAGATTTAATGACAATTTTGCACACTTTCAAATTGCATCTATATGTACTGAGTAACATGTATTTCATTTCAAGGTGTGTGGCTTTAATGTAATAAACAAGAGTGCTAAACTGTCACAAGATACACCCGTTTGAAGGTTTTGGACACCATGCTAAACGCTGGAAATGCACTAAGTGACCTAGTTTTCGACCCGGCATGAACTATATCTGAACTTGACTTAGATATCATTAAGACACAACTTCTGCCCAAATTTGGTGAAAATCGGATGAAAACTCTTTCAATTAAAGAGCTTACACCATGCTAAATCCTTGAAATGCACCCTGTGAACTAGATTTTGACCCAGCATGACCCATATTTGAACTTGAACTAGATATTGTCTAGATACAACTTCTGACCACATTTGTTGAAGATCAGATGAAAACTACTTCAATAAGAGAGTGGACACCGTGCTAAATGCTTGAAATGCACTAAGTAACCTCGTGACCTAGTTTTTGACCTGGCGTGACCCATATTTGAACTTGACCTAGATAACATTTTGACACAATTTCTGACCAAATTTGGTGAAGATCGGATGATAACTACTTCAATTTGAGAGCGGACACCATGCTTAATCCTTGAAATGTACTAAGTGAACCCCTGACCTTGTTTTTGACCCGGCATGACCCATAATTGAACTTGACTTAGATATTGTCTAGATAAAACTTCTGAGCGTTTGTGAAGATTGGATGAAAACTACTTCAATTAGAGAGCAGACACCATGCGAAATGCATGAAATGCTCTAAGTGACCTCGCGACCTAGTTTTTGACCCGGCATAACCCATATTTGAACTTGACCTATATATCATTTACACACAACTTATGACCAAATTTGGTAAAGATCAGATGAAACTACTCCAATTAGAGAGCCACCAATGCTAAATCCTTCAAATGCACTAAGTGACCCCGTGACCTAGTTTTTGACCTGGGATGACCCATATTCAAACTTGACCTAGATATTGTCTAGATACAACTTCTGACCAAGTTTGGTGAAGATCGGATGAAAACTATTTGAATTAGAGAGTGGACACTGTTATGGACGCCGCCGCCCGCCAAGGGTGAAACTATAATACATCCCTTTTTTTCAAAACCGACGTATAAAAATAAGTAATATCCCTCACAGGGTTCAGGTCACACAATTAACTTATAGACAATAGGCAATACTTAATTCATTCGCTTCAAACTGTTTCTCTTGACAGATAACAAATGTTCAATCAAATTTTCATTCAAGATCTTGTCACTTCATTTGGTTACAATTTTTAAATATACTAAAATTTGCCTTCATAATGGAAACTTCTATTTTCCAAGCATGCCTTCCACTTCCTTGAGCTGACTTCGTTGAGTTCATGATTAGCAGATGCAATCTGTAAGATTTACTTATAAATAACTCTAAAATAAGTGATTGTTACCCAAAAAATAAAAATATATAAATTCTTTTGTCTAATTACACACTTTCACAAACATAAATGTGACACACGCATAAAGGCCCATAACCATCCAATCAAAATATTCAGAAATAGAGGTGCTCATTATACTAACAGTAATGACTAAGTTTGTATACATGTATGTTTTTTCAACTATGTTTTGCAAAATATTCTCATGCAAACCAGGGTTTCCAATTTAATAAGCCACATGTACATTGCATGTAACAGGGGTAAGACAATGCTAACAAGAAATGTGGTTGTCAGAAACACAATGCCCCCTAATGCGCCACTTTGATTATTTTTTTACCTTTGACCTTTAAGGATGACCTTGATCTTTCACCACTCAAAATGTGCAGCTCCATGAGATACACATGCATGCCAAATATCAAGTTGCTACGTTCAATATTGCAAAAGTTATGAAGAAGGTTAAAGTTTTGGTTAAAGTTTTTGAATTATTTTTTTTGACCTTTGACCTTGAAGGATGACCTTGACTTTGACCTTTCACCACTCAAAATGTGCAGCTCCATGAGAGACACATGCATGCCAAAAATCAAGTTGCTATGTTCAATATTGCAAAAGTTATGATGAAGGTTAAAGTTTTGGTTAAAGTTTTGGGACACACACACACACACACACACATGGACACATACAATGACACACAGGCCAAAAACAATATACCCCCGATCTTTCGATCCGGGGGCATAAAAATAATTCTGGTTGTGTTTTTCAAGCAATCTAGCTAAAACAAACAGGTTTAATAAAATAGAAAGATTAACTAAAATGAACATACCAGTTATATAGGGCTATAACTATCATATTGAGTATGTCAACACAAAATCGTGTCATTAGTTGCTAAAAGATACAGAAAGCATTATATGGGAAAGTGCATGTGTTGACCTCCTTTTTTTGTTACTTTATTTGTACATAAAATGCTTGTCAAGCATACACAAGTTAGTGATTTAAAGTCATACCATTGGTGAGCCTATCAGCTTAATTTTACTCTCTTTTCCAGTCTCTGGTTGCTTGATGTGGCGACTGCAGAAGTGGCTCAGCAAAGCGTCTTCGTTGGAGCAAACAACCCTGCATTCTGGACACCTGATTGTGCGCCTCCTTTAAATATAAAACTTTGTGAAACATAAAAATATATTTAACATTTATTTTTCATCATTTTAACCAATAAATACCTACTAAACAAGAACTTTGACATTAACTTAGATAAGAAAACATATATATTATTTTCAATTAAATTGTTAAACAAGAGCTGTCTCCATAGGATGACGTATGCCCCCAATAAATGCTTTGATAGAAATTATGAGCATTTTTCGAACCCTAGACGCGGACCCTAAGGTCAAGGTCATGGGGTAAAAATTTGTGTGGGTATGGAAAGGCCTTGTCCATATACACATGCATATCAAATATGAATGTTACATCTGAAGCGACAAAAGAAGTTATGAGCATTTTTCGAAACCTAAACACAAAGTGTGACGGACAGACAGACATCAGACAAACAGACAGAAGGACAGTTAGATCACTATATGCCCTCCTTCGGCGGCATAAAAAAAGTTAATCCAGAAATGCAAAATAAGTCCCAAACTAGAGAGCGGACACCATACTTAATCCTTGAAATGCACGTAATGTAAGCAAGTTAGTTCAAATAACAATGTACACAATTTCAATACTTTCTTAAAGTTAGTTCAAATAACAATGAACACAATTTCAATATTTTCTTATCACTTAATCAATAATTATTATTTAAAAAAAACAACATCCTGACAGTCCCCTCACATTTATGTGACTGAACTATCAGTCAAAAAAACGTTTGTTAGCTAACAGGGAGATATCTGTTATGGGAGAAGGTTCAAAATATTTTTGCCATTTCTTATATCACACTGCAAGTGTCAGTGCTACTGGCTCTGGGCATTTTCTATTTTTATCAAACCACTAAATTCAGTGTATTTTATTCAGAAAACTTTGCAAAAGACAACCTCAGTGTCTGGACTGACCTGATGCACCAAATCGCACAAGTCAGCTACATCTCTGAAATTATTTCAATACAATCATTTTCATTAATAAAAATAGATAACAAGAGCTGTCAGAGGACAGCGCGCTCGACTATTCGAGTGCTTGACCGTATAACGTAAGCCATCATGGGGAAATTGTTCATATTCAATAATTTATTAGATGATCTTTCAAAAATAAAAAAGGAAAAAAAATAAAAATTTGGGGAGGGGGTAGGGGGGTTGAGAGGGGGGTATAACGTGGGGTGTGGTCATTTATTAGACGATCTGACGATCTTTCAAAAATAAAAAAAGGAAAAAAAAAAATTTGGGGGGGGGGGGGGGTGGGGGGGGGGGGGGCAGGGATTCTGGGTTGGGGCGTGGGGTATTGCAGAGCTGCAGCTAGGATTTGAAAAGGGCAGGGGGATTTTTTGTCAAAAGGGCACTTTGGACGCGCAGTATTTTGTCAAAAGGGCACTTTCATGCGCGCGGGCGTTTCTAGAATGCTTCCTCATGCATGTTAATTTATGTGTTATCAATAATTGTAAGAATAAATTATTCCCATTGTCATTAAACAATTCAAATTTAATTACTACAATGAGGAATAAATTAATTACAATGTATTTTAATAAGAGATTTATTAATCATCATATGTAAAAAAAAATATAAAAAAATAAATATTTTTTTTAAGGGCAGGGGGGGCCCTAGGAAGGTCAGGGCAGAGGTTCGGGAGGGCAGGGCGGGGCGCCCTTCGATTTAGGCCTAGCTGGAGCACTGGTATTGCACGGGTGGAATCCATTGTGGTATTGAGGTAAGTGTTGTTTTGTCAAAGTATTAATAAAATCTTATCATAAATAAAGAAGTTATGTGAATTTAAGCAAAATGTCCAATTCTCAAAGTAAAAAAGGGGCCATAATTCTATCAAAATGCTTGATTCAGTGGTCTAATCTTGTTTATAGGTTGGGATCATGTTGGTAAAAAAGTATGCAAAATATAATAGCAATATGTCAAAGGACATAGGAAATATTTGGGGTAGTACGCAAACTTTAACATAGATTTATCAATAATATGCATATTCTGAGTATAAAAGGGGCCGTTATTCTATCAAAATGCTTGATTAAGTGGTCTGCTCTTGTTTGTAGGTTAAAGGTCATGTTGGTAAACAAGTATGCAATATAACAAAGCAATATGTTAAAGGACATAGGAAATATTTGGGGTAGTACGCACAATTTAACATAGATTTATCAATAATATGCATATTCTAAGTATAAAAGGGGCAATAATTCTGTCAAAATGCTTGATACAGTGGTCTGCTCTTGTTTATAGGTTGGGATCATGTTGGTAAACAAGTATGCAAAATATGAAAGCTATGTCAATGGACATTGAAAATATTTGAAGTAGTACGCAAACTTTAAGGATAGCTCCACTATATATATTTCATATATAATAGTCCAGCTAAAATACAGTCAACAATAAAAGAGTTGTTGTCATTGGGAATGTGATCTTGCATATATACACTTCATGTTGACAACATATTATTTTCAATTAAATTGTTAAACAAGATCTGTCTCCATAGGATGACGTATGCCCCCAATAAATGCTTTGATAGAAATTATGAGCATTTTTCGAAATCTAAATGCATTTTTTGAACCCTAAACACGGACCCTAAGGTCAAGGTCATGGGGTAAAAATTTGTGTGCGTATGGAAAGGCCTTGTCCATGTACACATGCATATCAAATATGAATGTTACATTTGAAGCGACAAAAGAAGTTATGAGCATTTTTCGAAACCTAAACACAAAGTGTGACGGACGGACAGACAGACATCAGATAAACAGACGGAAGGACAGTGCGATCACTATATGCCCTCCTTCGGCGGCATAAAAAACGTTAATTTAGAAATGCAAAATAAGTCCCAAACTAGAGAGCAGACACCATACTTAATCCTTGAAATGCACTAAGTGACCCTGTGTCCTAGTTTTTGACCAGGCATGACCCATATTCGAACATGACCTAGATGTTGTCTTGATACAACTTCTGACCATGTTTGGTAAAGATCAGATGAAAACTACTTCAATTAGAGAGCAGACACCATGCTTAAACCTTAAAATGCACTAAATGACCCCATGGTCTAGTTTTTGACCCGGCATGGCCCATATTCGAGCTTGACCTAGATATTGCCTAGATACAACTTCTGACCAAGTTTGGTAAAGATCAGATGAAAACTATTTGAATTAGAGAGCGGACAAGAAAAGTGTGACAGACAGACAGACAGTGCGAAAACTATATACCCACTTTTCTTCGAAAGGGGGCATAAAAAATGTGGAGTAAAATATATACAAATGTGTTCTTTTTCTTTGCAGACTGACTTACCTATCAAAATAGTTACATAAACAAATATGTATAATTATATTGTTAATATTATGCGCATAAATAAAACATTTGCTATTTCATGTAAAATTAATTGTAGACAGCAAATAATGAAACAAGAAACCGTTTGAGACGGGTGATGCTCCACAAAGGTTTTTTTGTCACAATATTGCACTATATATTCAGATAAAAGGAAACGTCTTGAGGGGCATAACTTTGGCCAAAATAATACAATGGATGGTTTAGTAACTTAAAAATTTCAAAGGGCCATAACTCTGTAAATAAATCATCTAACCAGAACCCACTAATAACATGCGCATCTCCTCAAGGTAGTTAAGCTTCCCATAAAGCTTCATTGTATTCCAGTCAGTAGTTGGGGAGAAATAGCCCGGACAAGAATTGCACTATATGTACAGTTTATAGAAAATTTCAAAGGGCCATAACTCTGTGAAAAATCATCCGACCATAACCGGCTTATAATATTCACATCTCCTGTTGGTAGTGAAGCTTCCCATAAAATTTCATTGAATTCATGTAATAAGTTGCTGAGAAAAAGCTCGGACAAGAATTGCACTATATGTACAATGGAAAATTTCAAATGGCCATAACTCTGTGGAAAATCATCCGACTAGAACCGGCTGATAATATGCACATCTCCTCTTGGTAGTGATGCTTCCCATAAAGTTTCATTGAATTCCCGTAATAAGTTGCTGAGAAATTGCTCGGACAAGAATTGCTCTATATGTACAATGGAAAATTTCAAAGGGCCATAACTCTGTGAAAAATCATTCGACCAGAACCCCCTGATAATATGCACATCTCCTCTTGGTAGTGATGCTTCCCATAAAGTTTCATTGAATTCCAGTCATTAGTTGCTGAGAAATAGCCCGGACAAGAATTGCACTATATGTACAGTAAATGGAAAATTTCAAAGGGCCATAACTCTGTGACAAATCATCCGACCAGAACCCGCTGATAATATGCACATCTCCTCTTGGTAGTAAATCTTCCCATAAAGTTTCATTGAATTCCGGTCATTAATTGCTGAGAAATAGCCCTGACAAGAATTGCACTATATGTACAGTTAATAGAAAATTTAAAAGGGCCATAACTCAGTGACAAATCATCCGACCAGAACCCGCTGATAATATGCACATTTCCTCTTAATAGTGAAGCTTTCCATTAAGTTTCATTTAATTCCGGCCTTTAGTTGCTAAGAAATAGCCCGGACAAAAATTGTTCACGGACGGACAGACGGACTGACGAAGCGGCGACTATATGCTCCCCCCCAAATTTTTTGGGGGAGCATAAAATGTCAAATTAACATGGATAATAGAAAATATTGTGAAATGCTTTATTTATAAATTAGAAACTAGATAACACTTCTAAAATGATTGCAAGTTTCCATGACTCATTGAGGAATAAACCATGTAAAATGTTAGTTTTGCAAATTTATATAGTTATGGGAAACAACTACATTAAATTTAAATATCAAAGCTTTTTTTTATAATTGTATATGTACCGGTAAAACACCGCTTCATTCGTAAGAATGTCATTTGAGCCTAGATGAAGATACAGCTGTTGAACATCCATCTTCCGCAAGTCACTCAACAATGCATGGCGAAAACGATCACAAGAAAATTTGGCACCTTTGAAAACAGAGTTGGCGAATGTCTGTGTAAATAAATCACAAATATACATGAATGAATACACAAGGAAAATTCATGCTTTGCCTCAAGATTGAAATGAAAAGTTTGCAATTACAATTCCCTACAATCTGTAAAATATTCCACACGCTTAAATAAAATATATAACCATGCAAATTAGTTAGAAAACGCAATGATGCCAATCATTGCACATCAGCATAATAAGTTTAACTTTATATTGATGACAAATACTGTAATCATACGAAGCTTAGGACTTGACATTTGAACTGTTTAAGTATAAAGAAATGAAATAATTACATCATTTATAGAAACTATGAGTATCACGTTTAAATGGTGGCAATTCGTGTTTTCTCAAAAATGTTTACAAAAACAGTAAACATTTAAACGACTGTTGATATCAACATAATCCATTTTAGTTCATTACGTTACAATGTTGCAAAACTTATTAAAAGCTGTTAAAAAAAGACTGGTATACATTTGTATCATGTGTGCCAGATGGCCCTTATTCACAACAGCGTAAACATAACAAAACACCATGTACGACCTAGACGTCTTGAATATTTGACACACAAAGTGCTCGGGAAAATTTTTCCAGCTATTTGTTGCATGATCATTCCCCGAATTGTCTTGAACATTTGACGCGCGTCAGCACAACGTGCATGAGGAAATTTTTTCCAACATTTATTCATCCGCATTCATTTTTAATTTAATAAACAGATACTCGTTTTTATGTACATCTTGTTAGGTAGAAAACAATAAAAAATTTACACAGGTGTAGTCTTATTGAAGAAATGTGGGATCAATATTTATTTGTCTTTGTTATAAAATACTACGGCATGTAAGTAGAAAATGTGTACCCAATGACTCAACAACGGCAAGAACAGTTGGTTTTAATATGACGTCATTGCCCAAATGGGTTATGATCTGAATATAACTTCTGGAAATAATCATTACTTTCAGTTTGGAAATGCGATGTCAATGACGCTTTTATAACTGACATATGGATACCGTTTAAACGGTAACCTTTTGTTTATTTCATTAATCATTTCGTTTTAACGTTTAGAAAAATGTGTACATGTGATACCATTAATAGAAACAAACCTGAAACTGTAATTACTGTTCTATACCATTGTCATTACATATTCTCATCAGAGATTGGCAGGCATTTGACAGCTATATCGTCAGGAAGAATATCCTTAATCCGATGAGCATTGGAGTCCCCAGCAATACGGTTCACTTTTCTCCTGTCTTGGGCACCTGAAAAAATAAAAGGAAAATGCTTCCTGACACAACACTGCATCCTGTTCAAAAGAGCCTGCGTAATAAATCTACTAATTATAAAAAGACAAGTCTTAACAACCCAAATACTACCTTACTATTGTTACCTTACTAACAATACTATTGCAACAAGACTAATAAGGACGACTAAACTTGTCTTATGTGTATCTAACTACACAAAAAGAATATAAACAAAACAGATCAATCACGCTTTAATAAAAATAAAGGTCACACAAGTTAAAAAGCACTAGTTTTCAATAATCAATAAGTGTCAAAATTGCAATACACTGGTCAGTGTTCAGTGCAAATATCACTATGAACATGTCAAAAGTGTCAATTATTGCACTAGTGTGTAACACACTGAATGTGTCCAAATGCGCGAAGCACCTGTTTTTTTTATAATTAGTATTAAAGTGTCACTCAAAATTGCAATCCACTGGTAAGTGTTCAATCAATGTAGTTCTGGCTTCCATAACTTTAAATGTCGCTTTTTATGATTTTTGACTGGCGCGACTTTATAGTTATGGACCAACCCCATTAGGAAAGTCAACCAGAAATTCCCGAAAAGTTGACAGTTAACAAAGACCGGTCCAAAACAGCTTTTAAATGCAGTTGTTGGCCCAAATCAACCACTTGATTGGAAAGATTGACATTTTTCACATTTAACTGATATATTCTTTCACAAAAAACTATCTTAAACATTTAAAATGTATCTATTCTGCTCATACATATCGAGAAAAACAGCGATGTGACAGACTTTCTTGAAATGCGAATCTCCAGAGATTTCACGGTCATATGACGTTATTTCTATTTTTAGTAACAAACCATGTGCTCAAGTGTTTTCAAATTCAGAATGACATTTCCCGGTATTTTAATTATTCTGGCTTATTTTGTAAACAAATTGTAGTGTCAATACAAAGTCAAAGTAAATATTATATAAAACTACCTGATTCACAATGAAATCAGTCTTATAATCCACCAGACGTAAGTTGTTAATCACAAATAATAGATTTCAGAAAACGAAAGTAATGTTTACAATTTCAGCATAAAATGTCACGGTTTATCCGAAAGTATCCAAATGAAAACTCGTCACGTGACAAAGCAACAATGGCGTCAAAATTGTGAATTTCAGACTGATGAGAGTTATTTTCATCTAATGTCAGATGCATTTGAAACATTTGAACCTTAAAACATTCCTCGATGCAGTAATTTATATTCATTCACTAATATATGTAGAAATGTATCCAAGAAAATGAGCTTCCTTTGATTTATAGCGTGACATAAATATGTTACGACTCTGGTTGACTTTCGATACGGGGTTAGCTTCAGCGTACAGGTCTGTCAATACTATATAAACTGTACGCTGAAGTTTCTTTAGCTACAATCAATTCAAATATCACACAGTCACTATAAACACATCAAAAGCGTCAATTATTGCACTAGTGTAAAACACACTGTAAGTGTCCAAATGCGCGAAGCACGTGTTTTTAATAGATCACAAAATGGGTAATAAAACGCACAGTTGAACTTAAGGTGAAAAGTAAACACAAATCCTTCGTTCACTCACACCGAGTTACTAGGACTAGGTCGCGAAAATGAATGCCACTTTGAATTATACACTTTACAACGTCGAAATACACCAAATCACAATTAAAAGATAGCTATTGCAAGTTCAAAAACAAAACTGAAATATATAAGCGCCGAAATGACTTCTTGATCTCAAAACAATGTCACAAACGTATACAATACCGGATCTCAACCGTTTGAAAGCTCGTGTGCAATCAAAAGGGGAGATTATTCCAACGATGTTTTTTCTTGTTTCTCCATTCGGTACCCCTCGCACGTAATTTGATTACGCTTTCTTCATATATGGTCATATTACACTCATTCATAACGTTTATTTATAGATGTTTGTGTTGTGACATATATGGTTATGATTACCATATAAGGTAAAGACGGCCAGGGACCAGAGTCGCTCTGGTATTGTGTACACTGAAGTAACGTAAAATCTTTACACGTACTAGCGAAGTTTACATTTGCCGGATCCCTTAATTACGTAGCAGTAATACTGCACAATATGTTAAAATTATATTTATTGAACACTGTATTATAATGATTCAATAAACTGGCTAATATAATGCACTAGTTCCTGTTAATTCATTTCTGACAGATTTCGTCATTTTGTAATGTTGAAATATTTTATTGAAGCCACTTTTCTTTTTTGCTTTAAAATTTGGCTTTACTGATTTCTCAAAATGCCAAGAGATGTCATGGAGGTATCGTGAATTGTGTTTAATGAACAGACAATCGTCTGCAACATGTGGTTTATGGCATGGACCCAATGTGCCTTGGTTTATGACACCCTGTTGTCTTTGTCTGGACGGTCTCCGATCATAACGAGATAATCGATTTGTGATGAACAAATGTGCAATTTAACACCTATGCTGCAACACAGAGTGTCAAAACTGGTGTAACAATTAAATAAATCAATAACATTAATCGATAAAATTTATTTAATGTGTAACAAGGTTAGTTTTTTTAGACATATAGAGGTTACTACATGCATACAGGTATGTTGCTAAGATAAAATCTATCTATTTGTTGTTTGTCTTCATCCTCAATTGTTTTCGTTCATTAAATCTATTTTATTCTGAAAGAATTACAATTTCTGAGACTTGTTTTAACTTCAAATGGTCGCAAAGAAGTGCAAGTAGAGAAATTTTGTGGTATCCATATACCGTATGTGCTCTTAAATGGTTTTCCACTCCCGAGTTCGTTTGAAGTAAAAACAAATAATAACAATATTATTCAAAAATAAAGTTCCTTGCATGCTTATGTCTTTTCAGACATCATAATTAAAATTATATTTGATATTATGCATGATTATCAACAAAAACGTTGATTTTGTCAAGGCAGTACTATGAGATAGATATTGAGATAGAGCTTCTGTATATGCGCTTTTGCCCTCCAGTAGAAACTCGGGTCATTTAGCAGGTGCGCGTGACGTCACTCGTCAACGTTCTGCAAATGTACAGGTCAGAGTTAAAGACCTTGGTTGTTGACCTAACATTATGAGTCAAACGACATTTGTCAAGTTTCAATTGATTATCTGTAGAAGTTACAGAGATATGTACTTGTTGCTTGCACTTTAACTTGCATATAATCTTAACCAGACTTTTATGAGTAAAAAAGGGGACATCATCTTGCTAAAAAGTAGGTCACAGTTATAAGTTTGGACAGTGAATTTTCATAAAGAATCGGAGCAATTTTTTTAAAAAAATATATGTAGAATTAAAAATATGAGAGATATGGAGAAGTTGCGCACAAATGTTAAATGGGGTATAATTCTGCTGAATTGCAAGTAAGAATTATGGAACTTTGTCAGTGACCTCACGTTATGTCCCTAAACACATGCGTGAGTGTCAAATGAATACCTGATGTAGAAACAGTGATATGGAGATATTTCACATTTACTTCAACCAAATTTTTAAGTACAAAAAGAGGGCATAATTCTGCTAAATTGCAGCTTGTAGCTTCAAGTATAGCTTGAACTAATTGGTGTATAGTAGAGCTTAAGATTGACACTAAGAAATAGTTACAATAATAGACCTGTATCATTTGAAATAGTGCCAGCAATCAATGGGGAAAAGTTTACTAAATTCCCATATATTAAAAGTGTGAAATCTGACCGACATCTGTTTTCAAAGGACATCCCTGGAGGAAAATATAGTTAAAGTGCATTGTTTATCTTACATGTCGTACATGACAGCGATATTGGATAAAGATGCATGGATGTATAAATGCAAATGAAACACATTACATGCCATATGTGCTGTCTGGCAAGCATGGGGTTGGTACAAATGCTTCTCATCTTGTCACCCCAGGTGCAATGCCCATCCCTGGGAGCATTTGAGTTTGGTTGATGGTCACCATACCGGACAGGTGGGGTTGCCTCTGGTTACTCCACATAAAAATGAAACAAGCGCTGTTTGTAAAACATGCATGCCCCCCATATGGGCTGTCAGTTGTAGTGGCAGCCATTGTGTGAATAGGTTTTTTGTCATTGTGACCTTGACCTTTGACCTAGTGACCTCAAAATCAATAGGGGTCATCTGCCAGTCATGATCAATGTATCTATGAAGTTTGATGATCCTAGGCCTATGAGTATTCTTGAGACATCATCCAGAAACAATTTTACTGTGTCGAGTCACCGTGACCTTGACCTTTGACCTAGTGACCTGAAAATCAATAGGGGTCATCTGCGAGTCATGATCAATGTACCTATGAAGTTTCATGATCCTAGGCGTAAGCATTCTTGAGTTATCATCCGGAAACCATTTTACTGTGTCCGAGTCACCGTGACCTTGACCTTTGACCTAGTGAACTGAAAGTCAATAGGGGTCATCTGTGAGTCATGATCAATGTACCTATGAAGTTTCATGATCCTAGGCGAAAGCGTTCTTGAGTTATCATCCAGAAACCATTTTTCTAAGTTGAGTCACTGTGACCTTGAGCTTTGACCTAGTGACCTGAAAATCAATAGGGGTCATCTGCGAGTCATGATCAATGTACCTATGAAGTTTCATGATCCTAGGCGTAAGCGATCTTGAGTTATCATCCGGAAACCATTTTACTGTTTCAGGTAACCGTGACCTTGAGCTTTGACCTAGTGACCTGAAAATCAATAGGGGTCATCTGAGAGTTATGATCAATGTACCTATGAAGTTTCATGATCCTAGGCGTAAGCGTACTTGAGTTATCATCCGGAAACCATTTTACTATTTCGGGTCACCGTGACCTTGACCTTTGACCTAGTGACCTGAAAATCAATAGGGGTCATCTGAGAGTCATGATCAATGTACCTATGAAGTTTCATGATTCTAGGCGTAAACGTTCTTGAGTTATCATCTGGAAACCATTTTACTATTTCGGGTCACCGTGACCTTTGACCTAGTGACCTCAAAATCAACAGGGGTCATCTGCGAGTCATGATCAATGTACCTATGAAGTTTCATGATCCTAGGCATAAGCGTTCTTGAGTTATCATCCGGAAACCATTTTACTATTTCGGGTCACCATGACCTTGACCTTTGACCAAGTGACCTCAAAATCAATAGGGGTCATCTGCGAGTCATGATCAATGTACCTATGAAGTTTCATGATCCTAGGCCTAAGCGTTCTTGAGTTATCATCCGGAAACCATCTGGTGGACGGACATACGGACGGACCGACATGAGCAAAACAATATACCCCCTCTTCTTCGAAGGGGGGCATAAATATTTCAGTAACATTTATATAGCTGGAAATTGCTAATTAGAAATGTGTCCCAATTTTCTTGATTACAATAGTTTAATTAGGTCGGGGTGTTGAGATACACACCTGGTCTACGTATAATCCAGCCTCAGACGCAGATTGACCCTTTGACCCATACGAAGCAAAGTGAAAAACTTTTGCAACCAGCATAAAACCAGAACAGCCTGCGAGTAACTCACAATCTGTTCAGGTCTTATGCTGTTTGTTGCTCATCTGTATCTAAGGATTAGAAATTAAGCCTTAAATATTTGAACCTAGTAAGAAAGGTCTTAAATTAACGAGAAATGAAAGTATAATTTAAAACTAGAGCTTGGTCACAGACGTGACGAACACCCCCACATGCCGCATGGACACAGAATATTTTGCATGTTGTCTTCACAAAAAACAGCAGACACCATGCTCAATGTTTAAACAACCCTTAGTGACCTTGTGACCTATTTTTTGACCAGGCATGACCCATATTCAAACTTGACCTATACATAATTTAGATACAACTTCTGACCACGTTTGGTGAAGATCAGATGAAAACTACTTGAACAAGGGCTGTTTGTAAAACATGCATGCCCCCCATATGGGCTGTCATTTGTAGTGGCAGCCATTGTGTGAATACGTTTTTTGTCACTGTGACCTTGACCTTTGATCTAGTGACCTGAAAATCACTAGGGGTCATCTGCCAGTCATGATCAATATACCTTTGAAGTTTAATGATCCTAGGCCTAATTATTCTTGAGTTATCATCAGGAAACCATTTTACTGTTTCAAGTCACTGTGACCTTGACCTTTGACCTAGTGACCTGAAAATCAATAGGGGTCATCTGCCAATCATGATCAATGTACCTATGAAGTTTCATGATCCTAGGCGTAAGCATTCTCGAGTTATCATCCGGAAATCATTTTACTATTTCGAGTCACTGTGACCTTGACCTTTGACCTAGTGACCTGAAAATAAGTAGGGGTCATCTGCCAGTCATGATCAATGTACCTATGAAGTTTCATGATCCTAGGCCTAAGCATTCTTGAGTTATCATCCGGAAACCATTTTACTATTTCAAGTCACTGTGACCTTGACCTTCGACCTAGTGACCTGAAAATCAATAGGGGTCATCTGCCAGTCATGATCAATGTACCTATGAAGTTTCATGATCCTAGGCCTAAGCGTTCTTGAGTTATCATCGGGAAACCATCTGGTGGACGGACCGACCGACCGACCGACGGGTGAAAAACAATATACCCCCTCTTCTTCAAAGGGGGGCATAATTAGAGAGTGGACACCATGCTCAATGTTCAAAACATACTAAGTGACTCCGTGACCTAGTTTTTGACCTGCCAAGACCCATGTTCGAATTTGGCCTAGACATCATCTAGATACAACTTCTGACCAAGTTTGGTGAAGCTCGAATGAAAACTACTTGAATTAGAGAGCGGACACCATGCTCAATGTTTAAAACGCACTAAGTGACCCTGTGACCTAGTTTTTGACCCGGCATGACCCATATTCGAACTTTACCTAGACATCATCTAGATACAACATCTGACTAAGTTTGGTGAAGATCGGATGAAAACAACTTGAATTAGAGAGCGGACACTTAATACGGACTGACAGTCAGACCGACCAACCGACAAGCTCACTCCAATATACACCCTAAACTTCGTTTGTGGGGGTATAAATATAAATGTTACAGTACTCTCTAAGGGACTACAAATGCATAAAAATATGTATCTAACTGGTTAAGGGATAAACTCTGAAATACACACACAGAAATGCCACATGTTTATTGCACATCATATGACCAATAATGCAGGACAGACCCCAACACAAATAAAGTCACTTTAACTACATGTACATTTATATGCTAACATAGCAATATACTATAATCTTGAAACAAAATAGACGCTAGGAAAATGCAGTTGATCCCAAAATGATAAAATAGTATAATATACCACTTTGTTTTTCTTTCTTACAGCCCCATGAAATCTATCTAATTGTAACTACCGGGTATCATAAATACAATCCTAATGGCTTTAATTGCAACCCTTAATACCAGTGAACAGATATAATTCACTTTCATCCATTTATGCATGTAATACAAAGCTTCCCATTTCATCAAAATTAACAGTATAAAAAATTGCTGAAATAAATGTCATAGACTTCCTCAACGACCCCATGTGAGGACAATTTGGAATAGTGACAAATATCAACAATATTACATGAAAATGATAAAACACTCAACTTCATTTTGTTATACTAAAACAAAACTATGCTAAGAGTATTACTTTAAACCTAGACAGTTTCACATGCACAAACAAGAACTTTTGTTCAACATTGCAAGAATATCGCATAATACACATGTATCACTTAAACCCGTGAAATTGACATTATAGTGTCATTTTGAAAAAAAGAAAATTCGGAAAAGTATATTATTTAAATAAAAGCATTTAAAGCATTATTGATAAAACTTAAATAAAATAGCAAATCTTGAACACAACCAAATCAGTAAAATGGTTATTATAACTTCAAAAATCTTTACTTATACACTGAACTTTGGAATATTGAAAATGAATTTGGTACATCAAAAAGCCATTGACAATATGATCAAATAACGAACCAATATCTAACATTTATTGATATAAGAGCAGTTATAGCAAAATCAATTGATACATGAAATAAATTATGAATATTTTTACATGGGACTTACTTTGAGCATAGTAATTTTTTTATTGTCAAACAAAGTGCACAATGTTGAAGTCAACAACAGAAAACATGGCAAAAGTAACAAGTCCAGGATACACAACAAAAAAGTGAAAGACGTGAAATAATTAAATAATATCAATGGTTCAAAGTCAACATGGAATTATAGAATTCATATGCAACTATATTCAAGAAGACAATTACAGCAAATTAACGGACACGAATGTAACCACCCATCATGTAACAATAATATCACTGTTTTCAAAATTTAAATACTTTTTCCAACTCTTACTTGCATAAACAAAGGGCTTACATTATTTCACAACTATATTGAATGTAAATGTATTGTAATATATTCATGCTTGACCAAAGTCAGGTTAATTTTTTTTAACACACGCAAAATTTAGTCATCATATGACAATTATATATCAGCATGCAAAATATTTACATAGTTTGAACACATCTTTCATATTTTTTCGATCTGTATAAGTGTTCTCCAAATACAAATGTATATGATCTTCTATTAAACTGCCCAAATTCATCATTAATGAATAGGTAAACAAAACTAAACTCTCTGTATCTAACAATCAAAAGATCTAAATCATCAAACTATATAATATGTACTTTTATGACATATATATTTTATCACACTGCATATGTCTAGAGATCAAAATAAAATAAAATCACACAAACTTAACAAAAATCATGTAAATCAAAATACTTCTACATTTTTTGGTCAAGAATACAAAATATTTATATAAAATTATTTCAAAATCCGAACAGTGGTTTCCAAAAGACAGTTTTCAATAAAGTCATATAATATTAAAGAACTGAATACCATTTCCTGCATTTCATCGTTTCATGACCTTTGGAGCTATAATGCTGTGTTCAAGGGCAAGGTGATAACTTTTGTAAATTATCAATCTAAAGATACAATAGTAATAAAAAAAGTCTATGAAATACAGTTCAATAATTACAGCACTGTCATAAGGCAGCATACTTCTAATAAAGATGTGCCTAATTTTAGCTTCATATGTCCAGTTACTACATGGATTCAAGCAAATATAATATAAACAAGATGTGTTTGTGAAACACTATGTCCCCCCATATATTTGACTTTTGACCTTGAAGGATGACCTTGACCTTTCACCATCCAATTCACTATTCAAAATGATTAGCTATATGAATTACATATGCATATGAGAAGTTGTTACGAAGTTATAGTGTATATTAAATGAGTGATTTTGGCCCATATATTTTACATTTGACCTTGAAGGATGACCTTGACCTTTCACCACTCAAAATGTGCAGCTCCATGAGATATACATGCATGCCAAATATGAAGTTGCTATCTTCAATATTGCAAAAGTTATGGCAAATGTTAAAGTTTGACGCAAACCAACAAACCAACAGACAGTGCAAAAACAATATGTCCCCCAGTATAGGCTAGGGAAAATAAAAATTAGTCCCCAGTAAATAGATTTCTATGTAAACCATGATGCACCGAACAACAAATGTTGACATATGCCATCTATTCAAATGTTTGACAAAGATTCTTCTACCTAACTCTACGCAAATCATCTATAGGATTGATTATTACATTAAAAAATAACAGCATACACCACATGCAACCAAAGCAAAAAAAAAAAGTATATCCTAGCATATCATGTATAATATATGTTTGACATTATTACTGTTGTATTATACCACTTTTGTTCTTGCTTATGCACATATTTACATTGTATGTTTTATATTGAATAAAAAAAAATGAAATACAGAAAACAAATACCCACAATGAACTGTTTTAATAAATATTTAAAACTGAAGATCCAAATTGAAAAAGAAATAGCCCTAAACAATGATACACTTCATATATTTAAACAAAAGTGGAAACACATTAAGCTTTCATAAACAAGTCCAGTATACCCTCTACCATCTTTATGCAACTCATCCTTATTCATAACTATTCTGTTGTTTTTTTTTCTTTTCTTCTTTTCTTTTAAAAACGTTTTTCTTTAATCAAAAGGAAATCACAAAAGTCAAAAAATATATATCAGCATATCTTGTATAACATGTCTGAACATTATTGCTGCTACATAGCATCACTTTGTTTATACGATCATATACATGTATACATTGTATGTCTTATATTGAATAAAAAAAAAAGAAGAAAAGATTAAGTGGTGATAGACAGGGTACATTAAAACGTTTAATTTCAAAATCAAATTTCAAGTTTCTTCTTTTTTATCACTGTATTGAAGTTTGGTAATGGATTTTGATCAGGGACAACACTTTTCGCTTTTATGGTATTTTTAGTTTCAAGGAAGTCCCTCCTTGCCGAAAATCAAGTTTAGGCGGAAAGTGTCGTCCCTGATTAGCCTGTGCGGACTGCACAGGCTAATCTGGGATGACACTTTACGCACATGCATTATGCCCAGTTTTCTCACAACGCGGCTCAATTAATCATTTCTAAAATATGTAATAAACACATTCCATAAACTTTTTATGGAACATAAACTGACCAATTAAATAACTAACTAATTGACTGAAAATGACTCTAATAATTCAAGGGGGATATACCTTAACTGTTTATGTATATAACGTTTGCAAGGATGTAATAAATGTAGTTATCTTACACCTAAACATTGCTTTAGATAAAAACATTGTTTATTATGTTTATTACAAGAAAAAGACAAACATAAAAGAGGTCAAGAAAATAAACAAAATGACTTAATTTTACAGCTCATGAAAACTTCAGCAATGCTCAAATAAAGCAAAGATTTATTAACATGAAGGTTTATTTAAACTATGC
Organism: Dreissena polymorpha; assembly: GCF_020536995.1. Lineage (NCBI taxonomy): Eukaryota > Metazoa > Mollusca > Bivalvia > Myida > Dreissenidae > Dreissena > Dreissena polymorpha. Next base: position 25,753,655 of record NC_068359.1, on the reverse strand, counting down.
ACATTTAATGATGGAACATTCACATATAGGCAATGTTTTGATGAGATAATATAGACAATGTTTTGATGGGATATTTACATATAGACCATGTCTTGATGGGATATTAACATAAAGACAATGTTTTGACAGTATTTTTTTTACCTGCGAGTCCTGCTTCATGAACCCATTAGAACCTCTGGGGATGCAAAGTTCTGAATTATGTGAGTCCCAAACATGCCTTGAAAATTCTCAAAAAATAATGTAGTTTAATATTTGGACTCATTCTTCCAATTTTGGGATTCATAGATTTGCAAGTTATTGAGTCCCATGACTCAGAGTAGAAACTTTGTAAAAATATCACTGTCTTGATGGGATATTAACATATAGACCATGTTTTGACAGGATATTAACATATAAACTATGTTTTGATTGGATATTAACATATTGACCATGTTTTGACGGGATATATGTTGTGCATTATGCCACTACAGTGGCTGATGTTTGTCACAAAACACGAGTATAAGTAATACGCACTATGCACAATTTGCAACATGAATATGACACTAGCAAAAACATTTTTTAACAAGATGCGTTTGTGAAACACAATGTCCCCCTATATGACGCTTGACTTTGAAGGATGACCCTGACCTTGTGAAGGATGACCTTGACCTTGACCTTTCACCACTCAAAATGTGCAGCTCCATGAGATACACATGCATGCCAAATATCAAGTTGCTATATTCAATAGTGCAAAAGTATTCATAAAATAAGCGATTTGGGCCACATATATTTGACCTCTGACCTTGAAGGATGACCTTGACCTTGACCTTTCACCACTCAAAATGTGCAGCTCCATGAGATGCACATGCATGCCAAATATCAAGTTGCTATCTTCAATATTGCAAAAGTATTTATAAAATAAGCGATTTGGGCCACATATATTTGACCTCTGAACTTAAAGGATGACCTTGACCTTTCACCACTCAAAATGTGCAGCTCCATGAGATACACATGCATGCCAAATATCAAGTTGCTATCTTCAATATTGCAAAAGTATTCATAAAATGAGCGATTTTGGCCATATATATTTGACCTCTGACCTTGAAGGATGACCTTGACCTTGCACCACTCAAAATGTGCAGCTTCATGAGATACACATGCATGCCAAATAGAAGTTGCTATCTTCAATATAGCAAAAGTTATTGCAAAATGTTAAAGTTGGCACAGACAGACCAACAGACAGACAGACCAACAGACAGGGCAAAAACAATATGTCCCCCACTACTATAGTGGGGGACATAAAAAGTATAGATCCACAGGCAATTCCTTCGATTCTCTAATACATGTATTCTATATATTATATATTTACAAGGTGTTCAACCCACATTACATCATACTTTGAAGAACATAACATGCCAAGCAGTAGAAGCAAAATTGTAGTTGCAATAAGTTAAGCAGGTTTATTATTGACAATTGACATCTATCAACATGTTGGTTATAGTCTACATTTTGAATAAAAAAGAAATCATCTTAATAATCATTTGAACACATACGTGTATTTTGTTTAACCATAAAATCTGTAGTGAAATTAACTATTTAGTGTGATTGCGTTAACTTCCATCCATATACAATGGAGATGTTATAAAACCGTCAGAGAGGCGGTCTATTTCTTAATTGTCAACATTATACTGGAATAACTTCAATCATGTACATATAAGACACATATTATATGAACAATTAATTACAACAAAGCCATATCAGAGTGATGACAATTAATTAAGTATTAAATGTAAATTTAAGGTCCATAATTAACAACTGGAATGTAAATGAAAGTAAATGCAAAAATGACACCGTTCTTTTAATCTGGAATCTAGCACACTTTTTTTTATTTATTTTTTTATTTAGTCAGAACAAATAATTTCTTAAATGCACAATCAACTGATTGAAGGTAGAAGTAAAATTATGTGTAGTGTATGGAGAAAAAACTTACAATATCAAGACTGTTTGGTATTATGGTAATACAATACAAAATATGATGTATAAGAAATTTAATATCCCAGCACATAGAATCTCTTACAAAGTATGGAGCTATTTCATCAGGAATTCAGTAATATATAATGATTTTAAGAAAAACAAGAGCACCGCCTTGCGGGTGCAGACCGCTCATCTATTAAGGGACTCTCAATTTAAATCACAAAGGAGGGAGAGGTGGAGTGACGAGGGGTGTATAGTGTGGGGGTGTGGACATTTATTACATTATCTTCCAAAAAATGCGTAAGAAAAAATGCAAAAAAAATTTCAGGGGGGAGGGGGGGGGGGGATTCTTGGGTGCAATGGTTGGACGGTATTTCAAAAATAAAATAATAAAAATAAATATTTGTGTTTTTTAACCGTTTTAAAAAAATTATTTGGGGGGTGGGGGGGGTATAATAGTGTGAGGGTGTGGTGGTCATTTGTGAGATGATCTTAAAAAAAAATAAAAAATAAAAAAATAAAATTGGAGGGGGGGTGGGGTGGGGGGGAGGGGATTCTTGGGTGCGATGGTTGGACGGAATTTCAAAAATAAAATAATAAAAATAAATATCTGTGTTTTTTAACCGTTCCAAAAAAAAACAATTTGGGGGGTGGGGTGGGGGGGGGGTATAATAGTGTGAGGGTGTGGTGGTCATTTGTGAGATGATCTTAAAGGGCACGGGGGATGGTTTGGGTGGAGTCTATTGTGGTATGTCAGGTAAGAGTAGTTTTGTCAAAGTATCAATCAAATCTAATCATAAATAAAGAAGTTATGGCAATTTTAGCAAAATTTAATAACTTTACCTTGAGAGTCAAGGTCATTCAAAGGTCAAGGTAAAATTCAACTTGCCAGGTACAGTAACCTCATGATAGCATGAAAGTATTGGAAGTTTGAAAGCAAAAGCCTTGATACTTTAGAAGTAAAGTGGATCGAAACACAAAATTTAACCATATATTCAAAGTTACTAAGTCAAAAAAGGGCCATAATTCCGTAAAAATGACAACCAGAGTTATGCAACTTGTCCTTTTACTGTCCCCTTATGATAGTTTGCGAGTGTTCAAAGTATGAAAGCAATATCTATGATACTTTAGGGGTAAAGTGGACCAAAACACAAAACTTAACCAAATTTTCAATTTTCTAAGTATAAAGGACCCATTATTCCGTCCAAATGCCAGTCAGAGTTACATAACTTTGCCTGCACAGTCCCCTTATGATAGTTGATAAGTGTTGCAAGTATGAAAGCAATAGCTTTGATACTGTAGGAATAAAGTGGACCTAAACACAAAACTTAACCAAATTTTCAATTTTCTAAGTATAAAAAGGGCACATAATTCTGTCAAAATGCCAGTCAGATTTACATAACTTTGCCTGCACAGTCCCCTTATGATAGTTAGTAAGTGTTGCAAGTATGAAAGCAATAGCTTTGATACTTAAGGAATAAAATGGACCTAAACACAAAACTTAACCAAAATTTTCAATTTTCTAAGTATAAAAAGGGCACATAATTCTGTCAAAATGCACGCCAGAGTTATCTAACTTTGCCTGCCCAGTCCCCTCATGATAGTAAGTAAGTGTACCAAGTTTGAATGCAAAACTTAACCGGACGCCAACGCCGACGCCAAGGTGATGACAATAGCTCATAATTTTTTTTTTTTTAAATAGATGAGCTAAAAAAAGACTTGAAAAAACACAAACTTATCACCCATTCTTCAATTAATCAAAGAAAATTGTTCAACGATTGACACTTTAAAATACTTTTCAAAATTTGTATTGTTGATAGCCAATATAAAATAAAATTTGATAAAAGCAAGCAAAAACAAGAGCACCGCATAACGGGTGCCACGCTCGGCTGCAGGTGCAGTTTTGAATAGATGAAAGCTTGTCAGATTTTTTTTTTTTTTAAGAGGTCACAGTGACCTTGACCTTTGACCTAGTGACCCAAAAAATGGGTGTGGCATGTAGAACTAATCAAGGTGCAGCTACATATGAAGTTTCAAAGTTGTAGATTGAAGCACTTCGATTTTAGAGCCAAAGTTCAAAACCTTAACAAAATGTTAAGGTTTTAGCATGACGCGGACGGTGGACACGACGACGGACACAACACTACGAGCTGGCTATGACAATACCTCGGGTTTTCTCCTAAAACAGCCGAGCTAAAAACTAGTTACAAAGAAATAATTTGGATTTGAACAAAAAATCATTATTTGAAATTGGTAAAATAATTATATTTAATCATTTTACTTTGGACAAATTTGTATTTCTTAACATAGCATGAACAATTTACTTCCATAAACATAAGCCTCAATGGTAAAGAAGTTATAGACTCATGTTTTATTATGGCAATAATACATTTAGGAAGGTGTTATTTATAGACTAGGACAAATTCTTAAATATGTATTTGTTCTTCATTTATACTAAAAAGAATTATGGCATTTTTCAAAAATAACAAAACTCTTTGAACACGTCCCTTCAACTATGAGTCTTGTTTTGGGAAGTCTGGGCTTTAAGCACAAGCTAATCAGGGAAAACACTTTCCATCCAAACTGGATTTTTGGTTAGCAGAGAATCCTTATATGAAAAATTCTATACGAGCAGAAAGTGTCATCACTGATTAGCATGTGCGGACTGCACAGGCTAATCTGTGATGACACTTTACACAGATGCATAAAGCCCAGTTTTCCCTGAACCCGGCTCATGCTCTAAAAGCTACACACTAAATCCCGGCAAGTCTTCTTTCTCCATCCTAATCTTCTGCTGCATATGTAGATACTCGTTATAACGATCGCGTGTGTGATGGAGCACCTTGTGAACGTCATGCTTTCGTACGCGTTTGTCAAAAAACATCGCCAACTCGTCATATTCCATTCCCGCACCAATGATCGCATCCCGGTGTTGCTCAAGCAGAGTGAGACAGATGAACATTAGGAATGGGTTTCCGTAGCCAAACACTTCCGGGGAAGGGAGTTGTTTAAATCGCGAGATGGACTGGCTTTCTGAGTCAATCACCTCCATGCAATCACTTATCACATCCTGCGTAGAATAATCATCAATTGCGTCTGTCCTAACAGGTGAGACATTGTTCGCAATTGCAAAATGATTTTCACAGAATGATGGCTGTTTTTCGTTCAGACATTTAGTTTCACTTTCCAAGTTTTCAAGTTTTTGCACTTCTACCATGGCTTCTGCATGCTTAGCATCGAAGAATTTCTGTTCCTCTTCAGATAAAATATCAATTGGCATGTTGGTTGTATGCAAAGCAGCCATCCCAACTTTCCCACCACTTTTTACAGCACTTGGTGCCTTGTTGGAGTTAATGTGCAGAGAGTTAATGGACGATGCCAATGAACAATTACCACTGTCAGAATTGGCACTTTGTCCTCTCATTGTCTTATTCACCTCAAACAAGGTATGTTCTGTGTCATGATCATGTTTACTTCTTACAGATTTTAAACCTGTCATGTCACTCCGCGTCATTATATTGACATTATTGCCGTTCATTTTGTTGCCATTTTGCGTGACCAGCACTGATTGCCCAATACCGGGCCGTCGTTTTGGTGACAACAACAAACGGCGCATCCCGCTGAAAAACGACCCCTTAATCTGGGGCATGTTTGCAGAAGCTTTCAGGGACTCTGATTCAGTCTCTTCAAGAGATAAATGAAACTGAGCCTGATCCTCATTCATATCACCATTAAGAAGCTGGTTGTCAGATACAGATCTCCGTCTGTGCTCTCCTCTGTAGTTTACTGCTTCGCATGTTTCAATAATGGAATCAAAATCGTTTGCATGTTCAACTAAAGTATTACCTTCTGATGAAGATATGATCTCTGTTTCAAAGTCCAGGATAGCGTTTCTGCTGTCGCAACTTGACACGATAAGACTTGGAAATCTCTCCCTGGAATGTGAAGCAGACATAAACGAAGAATTGCTTGTGCTTATAATTTCTTCAGACAAATTAACCACTGAAGAGCTAACCGATACGACAGTGCTGTGGAAATCACACGAAGTTTCACTGGAACTACTTGTGTCACAATTGGAACTACTTTGCTTTGATGTTTTCTCTTCAGAAGTAGGACTAGTTTCTTTTGAAGAACTATTTTCTTCTGTCAATGAACACGTCTCGTTTATGGCATCTGATGTGATATTGGGAACACTTTCTGTATCACTGACTTCATTCTCTTTTTGAGAGGAGGCATTTAATATTGTTGCAGGTTGAGGCAGTGTTTCACATGACTTGTCTTTTGAACTCTCTTCCATTTCTCCAACAGTCTGTAGTGTATGATCCAAACCATTTTGCATAACAAGTTCAGTTGATTTTGGAGACTTTGGTGACCTTAATGCCGACATATTTGAACCATCTTTTCCCAGTGACGACGACAACCGTCTTTTGGCAAGCAATCGGGAATACTGAGTTTTCACACTGAATGATGGAGAATTTGGCGAAACAGACACCAACAGCGAAGGGCAGTAGTTTGGATCCTTCAAAGGCAGCTCGTGTTCAGGCGGGTCTGCTGGTAGAGTGCTCCACATGACTTCCAGCATGTACAGAGCCTCCTCAAACGGAAATTCACGTTTCATTTCCAACAGCAGCCATCGATAACAGAAGAAGAGGTCTTCGGCCCCGTGCGATCTCAGGTATGAATGAAATACAGGGTCGTAAAACTGCACAAGTAAGGACAAGTGTTGGAGCTTGGTTGTGATAGCCTCTCCGTCATACATGAAATTAGATCTTAGACGTTTCATTAGACCACAAAAGCAGAGATAAGCTTGTGCTTCTTCCTTCTGGACTACAAGAAGCGGTGACGCAATATCGCTCATTCCCTGGCAATAAGAGATTTCTGGGTGTGTCAGAGCATAGGTCACAAGCAAATTATACAAAGCTTGGAGGTTTTTACTTTCATCCCCTCCTGCGTAATACTTATGTGCCCGATCCGTTCTCAGAACGTCCTTCTTGACTAGTGAAGCCACGTGTCTTATATCTTCAGAAACCTGTCCCGCCCGGATCAATTTTTGCCAGTGGTCTCTCAGCTCAAAATACTCGCCCTCTTTCCTCTTCATGTAGGTAAATCGTTCACGTCCTGACAGAGTGCTCGGGAAAATGTTCAAAAGGTGGCGCCACACGACTCGACGCAGGACATTTTCAACGCCACCCTGGTAAATGCTGAGACGGAATTCTTCCGGTTTAATCATATGACCATCTGAGTCCATGTAGTTACGGAATTCTAGATCAGACATCGGAGGCTTGATGGGCTTGATCAGTTGCTCCTCCTGGGACTTCATTCCTGAACAAATATGGAGAGTATACGTGAGTATTGGGACTTGATGCCTGAACAAATATTGAGAGTATACATGAGTATTGGGACTTCATGCCTGAACAAATATGGAGAGTATACACGAGTATTGGGACTTCATGCCTGAACAAATATGAAGAGCATACGTGAGTATTGGGACTTGATGCCTGAACAAATATGGAGAGTATATGTGAGTATAAGGACTTGATGCCTGAACAAATATGGAGTGTATTCGTGAGTATTGGGACTTGATGCCTGAACACATATGGAGTGTATAGGTGAGTATTGGGACTTCATTCCTGAACAAATATGGAGTGTATAGGTGAGTATTGGGACTTCATTACTGAACAAATATGGAGTGTATAGGTGAGCATAAGGATGGCATGCTTATCCCAATATTTTCTATGCCACTTTTAAAATCAAATCTTAAATGTTACAAACATTAATTTTGACAGTAGCCAAAGAGTCTTATGGACCAACTACAAGTTGTTCACAAAATTCTTCAGGGAAAACCTTTTCCTATAATTCCTTACGTTTCTGTTATTCCATGTACAAACATAAAGATGTTGAAAAATAAAATATTAAAACAATCTTTTATTTAGTTGTTTGTGAGAAAAAAACATTCAGAAAATTTCATATTAAATGTTCAATTTTAACTTAAATTGAGATTTTTTACTATTTGTGTTCATTAATCTTCGCACCATCTTTAAAATACCAATATTAATTAAATAAAAAAGCTTTGCAGTATGAAATCTGGGCCTAGGGTTTACTCACCTGCCATCACCTTCTGCATCTGTGACCTAGTTTTCTCTACACCTGAAGCAATGTGCCCAGTGATGTTGCCGAGTAATGTCCCCTTATTGAGAAAGCCCAGTCTGTATTGTGGAATCTCTACTGGAGCTATGATGTCCCAGTCTTCTAAGGCTGAAACACAGTAATGCATCATGAATTTTAATTGAGGACTGGGTCAACTGGCATTATATAACTGGCATATATATTACATTATATAAGAGATTATCAATGTGAAGATGCTATGGCTGGTGTTCACTAACTACCGTTCAATGACAACAGTTAAATGTCAAATGCAACCCATGTCAGTTAGAGAAATGAGTTGATACATGCCATCATTTACCTGAATTTTCAGGACAAAAAAGGGGCATAATTCTGCTTACTTACAGATAAGAATTATGGGCTTGGTTTGGGACCTTGCATGATGACCTCCAAAAGATGTGTACAGTTTCAATTGAATATCTGTAGTAGTTACAGAGATATGTCCTTGTTGAAGTTACAGAGATATGTCCTTGTTGTAGTTACAGAGATATGTCCTTGTTGTAGTTACAGAGATATGTCCTTGTTGTAGTTACAGAGATATGTCCTTGTTGTAGTTACAGAGATATGTCCTTGTTGTAGTTACAGAGATATGTCCTTGTTGTAGTTACAGAGATATGTCCTTGTTGTAGTTACAGAGATATGTCCTTGTTGTAGTTACAGAGATATGTCCTTGTTGTAGTTACAGAGATATGTCCTTGTTGTAGTTACAGAGATATGTCTTTGTTGTAGTTACAGAGATATGTCCTTGTTGTAGTTACAGAGATATGTCCTTGTTGTAGTTACATAGATATGTCCTTGTTGTAGTTACAGAGATATGTCCTTGTAGTTACAGAGATATGTCCTTGTTGTAGTTACAGAGATATGTCCTTGTTGTAGTTACAGAGATATGTCCTTGTTGTAGTTACAGAGATATGTCCTTGTTGCAAGCAAACCTTCTTCATTTCATCGTGCATTCAAATCTTAACCAGATATTTATACAAACAGAAAGGTTTGTAATCCTGCTAAAAAGCTGGTCACAGTAATAGATCTTCGACAGTGCATGTTTATAGAGAGCCTAAACACATAATTAACGTATTATTTCAATATATGTTGTAGATACAGAGATATGGGGTAGTTGAACACAAATGTAAACCAGAACTTTCTAAGTAAAAAAAGAAAAACGATTCTGGAAAATTGCTGTTCAGTGTTATGGAATTTTGTCAGTTACCTCACAAAATGACCTTGAAAGCATGTGTGAATTTTCAATTGAACATGTGTAATAGAACCAGTGATAAGGAGATGTTTCATGTGTACCTTACGAATTTTCTAACTACAAAAAGGGGAATAATTCTGATGACATTTTTAGTAAGGTAAATGAAACTTTGTAAATGGTCTAACACAATGCCCATGAATATGTGTTTGAAGTTTTAATTGAATACCTGTAGAAGAAACAGTGAAATGGAGACGTAGCATTTAACCACAGCATTCTGCAGATGCTAACATGTACATTAACATTTGGGTGAGAACACTGGCTCAGACTTTCCTGTGAATAGAGCTGCTTAATAAAGCCCTAATTTTAAAATATTCTTGCCACATTTATAACTTTAGACAATGACCTAATACTTATGAACTATATTAGCATAAATTATGCGCTAGCATTGTTTCCTTAAGGTGTATTTTCTTTTAATTGTACTGTTATGGATTTTTGTAAACTCTTGTATTATTAAATTGATGAAAGTGTATCCAAATACTGTTATTAACAGTATTGCGATACACTTTCATCAATTTAGCTCAATTTCAGTATGAAAAGTCATATATTAATTGTAAAAGTAATTTAATATATTCATCCAAAAAGTCTGTTTAATGCTTACAAGTTATATAATTTCCCTTCAAACTGGATTAAAACACAGGGTATCACTTTGCAGGAAAAAGTGAAATAAAATACTTTTTCATATAAATGATTTTATTTAGTTTAAACCTATTTATTTTAGCTTGATTGCATAGAAAGCCAAAGGCTTATTTGAAACGCTTTTGAGTCCGTTTCCTGGGACTAGAACCAGTACTTGGTGTCTATGGGGGAAATGATAATCTAAAGAACGCTCTCAGAGTGGGGATCAAACCTGTGACATCCTGGTCGTTATGCATACACCATATAAATTACTCCATGGTGAACTCATTTATACAGTGATTTTCAAACCACTACAACACAAGTAAGTTTCAAATGAATATTCTAACAAAACTATGACATATTAAACAAGAGGGCCATGATGGCCCTGTATTGCTCCACTGTTTTTTTATGCGAAAAAAGCCTGCAATGCACATGGTTTGAAATATACTCAAGCATGTGACTTTCTCTTTCTATCCCTTGTCCCACTGGGCGCTTAAAGTTGGAAGGGTGAGCATTTTTATATATAGAAAAGGTTACTACGGTATTAACTAAACAGACTAAACAGGCCGGGATTGTCGCACAGGTCCTTTGCTTATAACGTAGGTACATTGATCTCTCCAAAAGATATTGTCGTTCTTTCTCTTTCCCATATTTTTATATGCTGAAGATCAAATTTACGCATGTTCTACAAGATTAATGAAAGTTCCTTCATTCAATCATGAATTTTTTTTCCAAAATTCCAATAAGTGTTTGTAGGTTTCAAAGTTTCTGTTACTTATATAGTTCATGACATATGCAAAATACCTAATGACGTAGATCACCTGAACTTTACTTCATTCTTGAGGCATTAGTGAGTGTAGCAGGATTGTTAACGTGGTGAAGAAATTGTTTATTGTACAAAGAAGATATTTGCCTGAGGAAACATAAAGTTACGAGTTTTTCAGGTTCATGAGGTGCCGAAAGGCAGTAGGAATGATAACTTTGTAGAGGTTGTTTGTTAAACAAAGTAAATGTTTATGAGACAAAAAATTGAATTATAATTCACCAAGATGTTGTTATCATGGCAACACTGCTTGCATATGGCGTGAGGTTTAAAGAGATATCATGACTAGCAATTAGCTTGACCTTACTTTCCTTTACTTTTTCCATGTGACATTGGTTACCTGTCATGTTTGTTTTTGAAAAATAATAGGATTGCCATATATTGAAATAAGGTATCTGATCTATTCTCTGATAGGTTGCTAGTAATAGACTTAGCGGCAGTCATGTTATAAACAAGGGGATTGTTCACGGCATCAGTAGAACATACTTTTAATAAATACATCTTTTTTAAGTTGGATTCTCCTTACTTTTTGTTTCTTGACGAATCAAATTTTCTTGAACAACTTTTTAATGGGAGCCTTCAAGGGATAAATTTGGCCCCAGGGGCATAATTTGAACAAACTTGGTAGAGAACTATAAGATGTCACTACATACAAAATTTGGTAGCCCTAGGCCCAATGGTTATGGATAGAAAGATATTTAAAGTTTGCACAAAAGAGGCTTTATATAAGCATATGTTCAGTTTTGTGACCCCCGGGGCAGAGTCAAATTTGAGCCCAGGGGAATAATTTGAACAAATTTGGTAGAGGACTATTAGATGTCACTACATACCAAATTTAGTAGCTCTAGGCTCTATAATTATGAACAAGAAGATTTTTAAAGTTTGCACAAAATAGGCCTTATTTAAGCATATGTTCATTTTTGTGACCCCCGGGGCAGGGTCAAATTTGACCCCAAGCGCATAATTTGAAAAAACTTGGTAGAGAACTTTAAGATTTTAACACACACCAAATTTGGTAGAAATAGGCCCAATGGTTATGGAGTCCATGGACAGAAAGTTTTTTTAAAGTTTGCACAAAATAGGCCCAATGTAAGCATATGTTCAATTTTGTGACCCCTGGGGAATGGTCAAATTTGATCCCAGGGGCTTAATTTGAACAAACTTGGTAGAGAACTATTAGATGTCACTACATACCAAATTTGGTAGCCCTATGCCATACGGTTATGGACAGGAAGATTTTTAAAGTTTGCACAAAATAGGCCTTATTTAAGCGTATGTTCATTTTTGAGACACCCGGGGCAGGGTCAAATTTGACCCCAGGGCATAATTTAAACAAACTAAGTAGAGAACTATGAGATGTCACTACATACCGAATTTGGTAGCCCTAGGCCCTACGGTTATGGACAAGAAGATTGTTTAAGTTTGCACAAAATAGGCTTTATGTAAGCATATGTTCAATTTATTGACCCCCGGGGCAGGGTTAAATTTGACCCCAGGGGCATAATGTGAACAAATTTTAAAGAGGTTCAACCCAGGAACATTTTTGAGAAGTTTTATCAGAATTGGACTTGTAGTTTAGGAGAAGATGTTTAAAGAAAAAGTTAACACACGCACGCCCGGACGCACGCACGCACGATGGACACAGGACCATGACATAAGCCCCGCTGGCTTCTGGCAAGTGGAGCTAAAAATAAACATACAGTAAGAATTGTTTACAACCTTATTCATTTACGAAAAGCATGATAATTTATCATAGAATCAACATATATACATGTGTACTCCTAGTTTCAGTATCAGAAACTTTTGGCTTGATTTGTCTCACTGCTTATGTCAATTATAATATAAGTCCAAAACTTCATAGAGAAGTCTACAACACTAACTTAGCAATCATGGTAGCATACCTTCATCGAAGGGTTTCAGGTCCACTTTCAGTTTGAGGCAAGGGTCGGAGGCGTTCTGAAAGGCGGCATCCATGTCCCAGTCTGACAGCATGCTGAGATACACGTCCTGGGAACCGTCCTGGGACAGGTAGCTTATGGTGAAGTCACTGCAATGTTGCATTTTATACATATTTATTTAAGTTCAATTGCAACGAAAGTCTTAGGGTTATTTTAAACTCTCTCAAGTCGGTTTCCTGAGTAGAAACAGTACTTAATGTCTTAAAAAACGCTCTCACAGTGGGGATTGAATCTGTGACCTTCTGGTTGCTAGGCGGACACCATATCAACTACACCACTGCGACCTTTAAGTTAAGTAACTTCAATAGCCAATAACAGTGTTGGGTCTTCACTATGCTGGGAATGGGCGCAATAAAATGGAGAAAATAAGCATCACTTTTAATCAAAGTACCCACAGTACTGGTGTGACGATGCTTTTAAAGAGGATGGATATAAAAGCATCAATTTAAGTTTTTCTACATCACAACAATTGTGTATGTGGGTACGAAAATTTTGGGTACGAAAAAAAATGGGTACGAAAATTTTGGGTACACAAATAATGCCAAAACCAAAAAATTGGGTACGAAAACAAAAATTCGTAACGACAAAAAAATTGGGTAAGAAAACAAAATTTGGTACGAAACAAAATTTGGGTACGAAAAAAAATTTGGGTACGAAAAAAAAAATGGGTACGAAAAATGTTGCTTCCAAAAACAAATTTGGGGGTATGGGGAAGTAGTTACCGTGGGGAATTTGACCCATTCAGCAATACTGGGAGGCGGGTTACATTCTCAATCAAATATAACAAGAAATACCTTTAAAAAGATATTCGACGCGTAATTTCTGTACCACTTATCTTAAAAAAACGTTCTGTTACAGTAAAACATTTGTGGGTTATAACATTACGTTTCAGCAGATATATTCAAAACTTGACATGCTCTTTAATTACATCATGCTTTTTAATTTCACATGTATATCATACCAAACTTTATATTTCGTTGTTTCCTTTCCTAAGTTAATGATGTCATGTGTACGGACGTGATTTCACATAATTTTTCTCTTTTGATTATTGTTTTTCTCTAATTGAATAAGCTAAGGCATGTTTGTTGGTTTATTACGGCAATAATTTCATGATGATTCCAGAAAGTAGGTATGAGCACATAGTCGTAAGAGCACTTGAATACGTGAGTTCGCCAATGAACACATGGTAAGGTTAACTAAATCTTCGCGATATGACCTAATTTGTTTAAAACAGCAAACAATATTTAACAAACAAATGAACTATCAAACATAGTATGTGCACTGATGTTGCTCTGTAATTTCTGTTTTAAAAGTTTATTAAATATGCAAAATGAGAAAGCACTAAATAGCGAGTTTCATAGATGTCTTACGGCTATTATGCTGTTTATATGCCATACTCGCTATAACGTTGACAAACATGGCAGGTTCGAAATAATTCGTTTTCTTTACACTCATGATCGCGTTAAACGTTAATTACTGTGAAACCATTTATTTTCGACAGCACAAAATTTCGTCATTTTTATAAAAATGACGATTTCGTCAGCACTTAAATTCGCCGATTTATGATTTTGAATTTTAAAAAAATGCGTCCGTCAATATCCGATTTGTGTGTAATACATATTCGCGATCAATCGCAGTTGCGAAAAATCGTGGTACGAATGCGGGAACACACTTGAGAATCACTGCAGGAGGTGGGGCCTGTTTGTCACATGCCAATTAACTAGTCTTTTGTTATCAAGGGACAGTAATGGACCCTCTTAATGTATGCCATTAACACGTTCATTGTTATGATTAGCGGACAAGTGGGATCGAATAACCGTTAACGAGTGTTTGTAACAACGAAGCCAATTGCCAATTGGGTATGTGTTCTAGTTGGTATGAGTTTTATTAAAATGCTGTCAATACCGTTTTAAAACTGTTTGTGTTATACGAAAGAGGTTCCAGTTTGTTAAGTGTTTTTTTTCAAATAAAATGCTTTTTTATTCTAATATCAACATTAAAATTAGAAACTCTATGTGTGTGTTTGTTCTTAAAAAGTAAACTACCGGTATATAAATCAATAATGTCAATAATTCAAAAATAAATAAATTGATACATATAAAATAGTAATAAGTGTGGTTAAACGCAAACAATCAAACAACAAACAGCAATTAAAATATTCTTTATTAATTTGTGATAAATACGCATGTTGATCACACATCGTCATCTTTTCATTTGGTTTAGTGTCTTTCATCGGCATTCGCTGCGTGATGGCTAATATGCAACACCCCTGAAAAACACAATGCACCTAATGGGTAATACAGTTATAAACAATTAGCGCTATTTCATTACCATTCTACATAAACGAAGTCAACGCATTCGATACAGCTGTAATGCACACGCGTTTTAAAGAAGTGTCACGTGTCAGTTAAGTACCTTGTGTAATCTACATCCCTTTGTGTCAAAACCGGATTAATCTTGATTACGAAACAGCAGTGAATGTGTGCATGGATTATGTTGGAATTTAATGCCTCATGTGTACGGTAAAGTTTTCAAGTATTGTTCAACTTGGTGTTTGTATTTGTTCAAACATAGAGCATGATTGTTCGTTAGGATCTTAAATTCGCCGATCGGTCGACTGACGAAATTTATGAAAATTAATGCCTGGCGATTAATAATGGTTTCACAGTATACACGTTTGCATTCGCAATTTATTTACAGAATCACAACAAATGTCAAATACAATACAGAAAATGCATAGTTGTTTCCTTGATCTATAAACATATAATGGATTGAATGTAACTGATTTAAAATTAACGTTTTCAAACTATTATTAAATCTCTTTCCCAGAATATGCTGTCCTATTTATAGCTGAGCTTCCTTTACCTTTATCAATGATAATCAGTGAGGTATGCCGATTAGAAAAATTGAGCTATCTCAATCGGACCGGCTCGGTCTTTTACATAGGTCGCCATTGTGAAGAATTTTTTCATGGTATGATAACTTAGACGAGCTGCTTCGCAGTATCGTAAAAAATTTGTACTTTTTTATTAACATGTATATGTGAACTGTACAACAGCTTTTTTGGTGATTCTGTAACATGACCTGATTTTACGGGGAGGTAAAATGAAAGGTTTTGTGATCGTAAAAAGTATTGTTTCAGATATTTGGGACCTTTTCTGTCTCCAAAATGGGAGCATTTGTACGTAAATTGAATATGGAAGGTAACAATTTACTAAAGAGGAAAACTTCCTACAAAAGAAAGCTTCGAGGTCATGTTGGCATACTTGATATGGTGGCCTAGAGATCAGTATTATCCACTTCCAATCTGTAGGTCTCAGGTTTGATCCCCACACCGGGAGCACTCAAGATCCTCCCTCAAGCCAACAAGTACTGGTTCTACCCAATTAATAGACTCAAGTGTTACTCCATATACTTAAGACTTTTCATATAATCATGCAAAAATAAATAGCTTTAAACTAGTAAACTCCACATAGTTAGGACAAATGTACAACTTTGGTCTGCCTTGGTCTTTATATGCCAAGGGAGACAACTGAACTTAAGTCTCTAATTATAATAACTGAATGCTGTTTACTTCTTGATGTCAAAGGCCTTGGCCAGCAGGTTCTGTAGCATCTCGAAGGACGTGATCTGGGGGTCAATGGAGAACTTCTTCTGTTCAGGCTGCATCTTGCCCTCATATTTCTGAAATATAGAGACATTCATAGAGGATATAGGGACAGATATAGAGCAAAATAGCAGGGCTGCATCTTGCTCTCATATTTCTGAAATATAGAAACATTCATAGAGGATAAAGGGACAGATCTAGAGCAAAATAGCAGGGCTGCATCTTGCTCTCATATTTCTGAAATATAGAAACATTCATAGAGGATAAAGGGACAGATCTAGAGCAAAATAGCAGGGCTGCATCTTGCTCTCATATTTCTGAAATATAGAAACATTCATAGAGGATATAGGGACAGATCTAGAGCAAAAAAGCAGGGCTGCATCTTGCCCTCATATTTCTGAAATATAGAAACATTCATAGAGGATATAGGGACAGATCTAGAGCAAAATAGCAAGGCTGCATCTTGCTCTCATATTTCTGAAATATAGAAACATTCATAGAGGATATAGGGACAGATCTAGAGCAAAATAGCAAGGCTGCATCTTGCTCTCATATTTCTGAAATATAGAGACATTCATAGAGGATATAGGGACAGATCTAAAGCAAAATAGCAGGGCTGCATCTTGCTCTCATATTTCTGAAATATAGAAACATTCATAGAGGACATAGGGACAGATCTAGAGCAAAAAAGCAGGGCTGCATCTTGCTCTCATATTTCTGAAATATAGAAACATCCAAAGAGGACATAGGGACAGATCTAGAGCAAAATAGCAGGGCTGCATCTTGCTCTCATATTTCTGAAATATAGAAACATTCATAGAGGATATAGGGACAGATCTCGAGCAAAATAGCAGGGCTGCATCTTGCCCTCATATTTCTGAAATATAGAAACATTCATAGAGGACATAGGGACAGATCTAGAGCAAAATATCAGGGCTGTATCTTGCTCTCATATTTCTGAAATATAGAGACATTCATGGAGGACATATGGACAGATCTAGAGCAAAATAGCAGGGCTGCATCTTGCTCTCATATTTCTGAAATATAGAAACATTCATGGAGGACATAGGGACAGGATCTAGAGCAAAATAGCAGGGCTGCATCTTGCCCTCATATTTCTGAAATATAGAAACATTCATAGAGGATATAGGGACAGATCTAGAGCAAAATAGCAGGGCTGCATCTTGCTCTCATATTTCTGAAATATAGAAACATTCATAGAGGACATAGGGACAGGATCTAGAGCAACATAGCAGGTCTGCATCTTGCCCTCATATTTCTGAAATATAGAAACATTCATAGAGGATATAAGACAGATCCAGAGCAAAATAGCAGGGCTGTATATTGCCCTCATATTTCTGAAATATAGAAACATTCATAGAGGACTTACGGACAAGATCTAGAGCAAAATAGCAGGGCTGCATCTTGCCCTAATATTTCTGAAATATAGAAACATTCATAGAGGATATAGGGACAGATCTAGAGCAAAATAGCAGGGCTGCATCTTGCCCTCATATTTCTGAAATATAGAAACATTCATAGAGGATATAGGAACAGATCTAGAGCAAAATATCAGGGCCACTCTGTGCCCACCACAGCTGCCCCTCTGGACTGGAATACACAAGAAAGGTATAAATATTTTTGAAATTAAAATCTCTTTTTCTTATATATTGGGTCAATAAAATACTTCTGGTGCCCTGGCTGCATCTTTCCATCTTATCTCTGAAATACAGAGAACATATAGGATACTAGTTAGTCCTTGGTGCCACATGTTATATCGCCACTGCAGCTCTGAAATATCAGCAAAATATATAACTTTACTTTATAACATACCATAAATTTGCAAATCCCGACATCAAAACCCTTACATTTGAATTTGCTTTACCATGCTCTTTAACCCATTTATGTCTAGCGTCTAGAAAGAAGGCCTTGGCAAACAGCGTAGACCCAGATGAGACGATGCGGCATCTCATCAGGGTTTGCGCTGTTTGCTGAAAGGAATTTCTGTAAGAAATATTCTAAATATAGAAATAAATATACTAGACATCCCTAATTTTAGAAATAAACTGATCCAATTTAGAAGGATAGGAGAGTCCACTAGGCATAAATGGGTTAATTGCAAAGGCAGATAGTAGGACAGCTACTAAAGTCTGTACGTGCAGCAGTTTCAACTTTGTAATTTGAAGAACATATTTTTGCATTTTCACAGGACACAAGTTCGATATTTAATTGTTTCGATGCAAGCACACATCCAGTGACATTAGGTAACACTGAATGCCTCAGCTCAATTATTATAAAAATGATCAATTAACAGACAGTTTAATGTATCGTAGCAACAGAAATGTTTGACATTTACATGAACGGTCATCATCCTAATGTTCCAAGGCTTTACAAAACATGTTACTCTATCAACATGCAAATTTTTAACAGCTTGCCAGGACTATCATCACAGGTTGTGATTTACATCAAAATCTAATCTAATCCAGTGTTTTTTCACCAATTTGGGAATGGGGCTTGAGCCCTTATGATTGGGAAAAATTGCGTCCTTTTAACTAAAATTGGGAAAGGAATAGTTTAAAATATAGAAGTGTTTTCAATATAATAGCTACTTAAGTTCAAACCAAAGAATGATAGAGCTGCATAGGAAAATTAACTAAATGTTGCATTTTATTTACCAAAGAAAAAGGGAATTTTAGGCAGTCATATGGAACAAATATATACTTTTGACGAATGTGACCTACAAAAACAACACTGTAATCATCACAAAGACCTATAAATGAAAAAAAATCCTCAAAGTTAGTAGCAGGCATTCAAAGATGTCTGATCCAAAGGGTAAAATTCACTCTTTATTTTGTTTACTCGCCTTGTTTTTACTACAAAAAGAGATTACACTTCAAAAGGCACTACACTATCTACACTATCTACCATGACTTTTAAGAACAAGATAGGGCAGTTTTCTTATGCAGCAATGTTGAACATCCAAAATCTGGGCCAAAGTAAAAAATAATTACTGGCCTGGCTTACGTACATACAAAAATGTTTGTCCTAGTGTAAGTACATACAAACATATGAACATACGTCAATTTGTAAGATAAAGCAAAAATAAGTGCTCACAAATTATTACCCAGGATAAATACAGGTAAGATTGGTTAGATAGAGAGGTCACAGAAAGCAAATCATTAAATTATTGTATGTTTAATAGTTAACCACAAAAACAACTCTATCTACTATGACTGTTACAGAGTAGATATGAAAATTTGCCAATGTTACAATTATAAATGTCCAGAAGTGAACACTAAAAACCACCATCAATCTTAACTGCAAAGATTTGATAATACCAAAGCAACTAATATAACAAGCATGAAAGCAAGTCTCACATTTAAGGAAGTTTGGAAATAATTTACTCCCAGTTTGGGTCACAGAATTCTTCAAACTGCAAAATTTGTAAGTTTCAGGGTGAAATAGTATGAAGAAACATTTCGGTGATTTTTCTAAGTAAACCATGTTAACAATTATCTGAAGCAAAACTTGAAGTGTACTCTGGTACCGGATATGTATTTTGACGCATTTGTAGTCCCTCAGAAAGTTAAATTTAATTAAAGACCTTTCTTACTAAATTCAAGTCTTAAAGGCTTCATTTCAAACCCTTAGATGAGAAGCAAACAGCATAAAGCCTGAACAGTCTGTGAGTTACATACAGGCTGTTCTGGTTTTATGCTGATTGCAAACATACACTACAGTGTCAGCGATTTTCCTTGTCCAATTGGGAAAAGTACCTGTACCGGTCCAATTGGGAAAAATCGAGTCGTGAAAACCTCAAAATTGGGAAAAATCGAGTCGTGAAAACCTCAAATTGGGAAATTGGTGTATTTGATTTTTTGCTCCCAAATACTTTAAAATTGATAAACAAGTGTTTTCAAGCTGTCAATATTATATAAACCTAGGTTCAAGCTATAGAGCTGCAAAGGGAAACTAACTAAATGTTGCTTTAAAAAAAATAAAAAAATAAAAATATTTTTTTTATTTTTTTTTAAACTTTAATTGGGAATTTAAGGACAGCAATTGGAAAATTTGTATTTTTTTCGTCATTGGGAAAGTGCCGTTTACCGGTTCAACTGATGTTACCGTAGGAGATGAGATTAATGCCAGACCTTTACTACTTTGAAGTTAATGCATCTAAAAAAATTACAATTATAAATTGCAAAAATCTCAGAGGCCAGGAGATTCCAGTTTGCAAACCGTGTATGTAAGTCCAAAAGTAAGGACAAGGTGAAACAAGATGCTTGCCCTCACTTCTGTACTAGAGGAAAAATGTATGTCCCAGTGTTAAGGACATATGTCAAGCTGAAAACATGTTGTTATCAGTCCAGGAGACAGTTTTATCATTTGTGGACTGGATAAAGGATACTGATAAACGGTCATAGCTCTGCACTGTAGTCATAGGTAGCTAGCAGAGAAATCTTCAGTCTTTTCATCAAAGCAAATCAAATCACAAACAGCTTAATGATATAATACAACTATAAAATCTTCTTTTCATTGAGAACCATGATAACTACATGTACACTGAAATATAAAAATCTGGCAAATTCAGATTTAATAAAAACAATACTTGTTTCCATAGGGCACAGATACCCCCACATTCCACTTTTGTCACAAGACTCAACTTATGTCAAAAACAAGCTGCTTGTGGTCAAATTGGACCTTCAACTTTAAAGTGTGACTCGAAAAACTCTAACTTGATCTGTAAGTCATGCAGGTAGACTCACACACCCAAAATAAGGTAAGTATTTGATGGGCAGACAGAAAGACAGCACTACTTACATATACAAATGTATGCCACCCTACCTGGGGCATAAACAAACATTTGTCTGTTTACCTGGAATGTCTATTGTTTCGCAATGGAAGGTATGATTGTGCCAAAAAGTTGCAAAAACACTGCATTTTTTTGTTATGGCCTGATTGCCCTGATGAACAGCTCTGCAAAATGTGAAGATATCACGTCAAGTAAAGTAGAACAAGGAGATCATTTGAACCACATCACTAGTCATCCTCTGATTCTGACCTTGAAGTGATAATTACAGCATACAACTGTGAACTCGTGTAGGACTCAAATTACATTACAGGTTTACATGTATCATGAGATCATATCTCCCAGTTTCTTCTTCTGATGTTCTTTAACTTAAATGATACATCGGGGGCTTTTTCTCACCATTTTTGGAATATGACCACACCAGTGAAACTGGTTCTTTTAGCATCCATATACGTTAAATTGGGGAAAAAGTATTACTGTTTGATATAACAATTTTGAATTCTTGATGATAAAACTAACATAAAACAGATCATCCAAACATGAACAAATTAGTTGAATGGATACATCAACTTCAAAACTTTTAATTTTTTTAACTTTAATACCGGTATCTTCTCTTTTTCTAAACATCAAAAAGTCAAACCATTATTTTTTGACAGTATTTGCAAATACAGATACATTGAATTTGTACTTGCAATTAGGAATACAACCCAATAACAGCTCTAAAATCAGCCCGAACAAATTCCTTTTTCATGATTATTTTCACATTAAGATGATATTACTGTGAAAGTTACATTGAAAGATAATCTTAGATACATAGTTACCCAGTAGTTACATCATAAAAAGGAGTTCAAATCAAAAGCTTGTGATGGCCAAATGCAGTGCTTAATGCCTCCCACTCAATAGGGATATAAAAAGCCCTGCAGAATAATTATCTTATATATTTATTTAAAAGTCAATGGGTTCACTTGCTCAGAGCCTGAATTATGGCAAGGATTTTTTTTATTTATTTTTTTTTAATCAGGGGGAATTTTTGCCCCCAAAAGGGGAAAAAAGTATACTGTTCAGGTGGGGGACTGATAGATTGAGGGCCCTGCATTGATATAAAATTGTTATTTGACTTATATTTTTGTTAACTTTAATGGTGAAACAAAGTTTAACTTAATTCAGATAATGGTGATGATAATACATTAAAACAACTCTGTTCAAACGTTATATGCTTCAAACAAGGTCTTTATATTGCACATGAAAGATGCAGAATGTAAAATACAGTGGTGATTTTAACTGTTCAAATGCAAACTAAACTGCTACTGTACTCTGATAATACAAGTTTTATTACCAAATACATTTTTTAACAATCCTGCAGTCTTAGTCCAACTTGTTGACGCTCTCAAATATTAAGCATCTTTTTATATTGGCAATATTTGGAGCGTCCAACTGGGCTGGCATTCAAAATATGGTGGAATGTTTTCCTTCTTTGTCTATATTGTTGCGCAAGGATTTTGTGCACAACATTCAAGCCCCGATATCAGACAATTAATATCAACGGATTGCAATAATATTTACATACCTGTGTAGATAATTCATTTCTCGATAATGTTCCGTAAAAATTATGTAATGACACTTTGAATTTTGCACGCCTGAGCAATTTAAATCCAACCACTATTCAAATTTTCAATATCTCTCGATTCGCTCGCTGTGTAGATATAATTCGATAACACAACCTCAATGTAAAGTATCTGGTTTAAATGTGGACGATTAAACGGCGTAAAATACAGTTTGCGTTCGTCTGTTGTGGTGCAGAGCGTTACATAGTAAACCGATGTTATTATACTTTTCTGGATAAATTAAACACTGTTTATTTCCAAAGTGACAATTAAAATGTTCTGAAATAAATTACATCTTTTATTTTTATACCGTACATAAATAATATTGATACAGATCGTACAGTATAATGTTATTTTGCAATTTTACGCAAATTGATTAAAATTTAAACTTTCTGGTTTCCAACAAATTTTTGACTTTTCCCCGATGAGACGTTCCAAAGAATTTACCCATATAAAAAGTAGCTTAATATTTAAGAGCGTCAAAAATTTGGACTAACTGCAGTCTAGACTCTAAATTCTATAAGTGGATTTCATAAACAGAATTTTAAGATTAATTTGCGGCCAGCTATTGTCACAAAACATCCAATTTTATATAAACTTTAACTCCAAATTTTAGTTTTCTTCATAAAATAATAATAATGAATACAAATATGGTATTATTTACGTAAGTGCAAACAAATGAAACAAATATCCGAATAGTGAATATCCGAACTTTATACATTACATACCTTTACAGAAACCCGGATCACTTCGCGACTGGAATCAATTCCGTAGAATCCAGACATGTTTTATTAATATTAAACAGTTTTAAGCCACGATATAACGTACTACGTCACTAAAAAGGGCATTTTTATTGAAAACAAATTATTAAACGTCAAATTAATTATGAATCAAGGAACTACACAGAATCAATCCGAAACTAGTGTTTGTTTATAGCTCGGCACAGCTACAAGGTTGGCGCCGAGGTGAAGTAAAATGTAACTACTATCCATGATTGCGGTAGACTTTGTAAATACCCACTTATATCTCGGTTCAGAAAACGGTGGTACATTTTATCCACTAATGGTAGTTTCACGCAAAAAAAAGGACTTCAAGAGACTCAGCTTTGTTTCTACCATGATAGTTTTTATTTTCTAAAGCAAGCAAGTGCTATGTCTATTCATAAAGATAATAGTACTCTGATATATTTTTGCATTATTTAGTTTTTAAACACTGGTACATAATGATATCGACAATGTCTGCAAAAGACCATTAAAGTTCTGTTTTTGCAGAATTTTGTTTCCTTAAGCTCTGACAATAATTTACCTTGCCTAAGAGCATTTCCATGTTACACACAGTGCAAACAACAAATAGATCTCTATATATCACACATTATTAAAAACACAATTATGGAATTTCAAAATATAATTAAATAATGGATGGACAATATAATACGTTTTCCTTTCTGAAATCAAATTACAGCGAATGTTGACAGCTTTGAACATATTTAGGAAATCAATCTTTATCCGATGGTTGACAACTTGAAACTTCAAGCACGTGCACCGCGCGTGTTATCGTTAGTAACAACTAGCATTGACCAAACGAAATTCCAAAAACAAACGTTTGTATGTCTAGTCCAGTGCTAGAATTTCTATACTAGCTTGTTCAATTGATGAATTTTTAAACAAACTTGTTTGTGAGTTGAATACATTATTACATAATTTTAAGTGTCAACTAATATAACATTGTGTAAAATCGTTTTTCAAAAGGCCTTACTTATTTGACATAAGCAATAATCGTTTGACTAATTTTGGTATCGAAGCAAAAAGCAAAAACAAACAAAAAATGTCATTTCGAATGAAATAAAATATCCACTATAAAACATTTGAGTTCTAATTTAAACTGTAAAACAATATGCACAATACAAAATTATGATAATAACGCTAACAAAATGATAAATAAATACACTATAAAACTGCATAAAACATTTAGTGTATCCGTCCGTCACTCTGGTTCTGTTTGATTTGAACCTCCGCGCAGATATTTGTATTGACTGGAACCAGCATAGCTGGATCATATCCATGCCTTTATAATCAACCAAGTGATGATAGCCGAGCCGCGTGGTACAATAATTTTCCCGTTGTTATTTTTAGTTTTTTTAAATTATGTAATTGATTTCGTTATTATGAACCTTAACTTATACACTATTTTCAAAATATAAAAGAAAATGATAATAATCATAATATAATACTATGGTAGATAGTGTATGTGAGCGCATGGGACGACAACTCTGTATAGAGATTGGTTTGATTTATGTGAGGGCTGTAGTGAAATAAGGTCACTTCCAACAGCCTTGCTGTTGGGCTAGCTCTTAAGCGACGTGATTAAAGTGTCTGACTACCACTCTGGATGTCGTGGGTTCAATCCCCGGCTTGAGCTCAGTATTTTCACATTAATGGCGACGAGGCAAAAAAGAACTGTGAATGCGGGAATGGGTCTGAGCTGTTTAATGGTTTCTGGGAGGGCCATGCGGATGCAAGACATGCTGTAGCGGGCGTGTCTGGGCGTTGAAACATTAAAAGGGGAGGAGTGTAGTGAAATAAGGTCACTTCCAACAGCCTTGCTGTTGGGCTAGCTCTTTAGCGACGTGGTTAAAGTGTCTGACTACCACTCTGGAGGTCGTGGTTTGAATCCTCGGTTTGAGCTCCGTATTTTCACATTAGCTGTTTAGCGACGTGGTTAAAGTGTCTGACTCCCACTCTGGTGGTCGTGGGTTCAATCCGCGGCCTGAGCTCAGTATTTTCACATTAGGGCCTTATATGTAAACCGTATTTTAAACCTTCTTTAAAACCGGTGTCAACTTGCTTTTCACGGAAGACAAATTTCTGCACCAAAGTGAGAAACTATTCACTCATTAAAGTTTCAAGTTTTAATTATCAGTCCAGTGTATATACTTTTTTAATGCTTAATTTATTATATTGAAAGCTTTGGCTTCAAATTGTCATTGTTCTTGTATTGTCTGTTGGGATAGGATTAATTGCACGAGGTAGTGTCATTGTCACATGATACATGTACTTTCAGTCAAGTGACATTTCTGTTCTTGACTTGTGCTTGTTGTTCATGTGATCTGGAAGTGATATTTAAAGTAAGCTTCTTTTTCATCTTATCAGTCGTGAATACATTTTAAGACTTAATTCATATTGTCAAAATCAGGATGATGGAGGTAATGTGTATTGACTTATTTAGACTTGTGTGCTTTAGTTATTACCAGTGTAAGTATTTACTGGTGTATCTCAGCATTTATACAGTATGTCCTATTATTGACAATTTTATATGTGAACATATTTCATTTTAGGCGTTTTAATGTTTTTACTTATACTGTATAAATCTAATATATAAAACAATGATGTATATCTGTAAAATATCTGTATTGTTATAAGTGCAGGGTTGTCATTATGATTGCAAACAAAGGATTATTTTGGAGTAGTAAACAATAAGGAAGGGGGTCAAGTTGGCCGTCTAAGCCCCCTTGTGGTTCCAGGGCAAGGCCCTGGTAGGGGGCCCAGGGGGGCAAAGCCCCCAGACTGAAAACAAATTCTAGATATTTTGAGGGACAAAGTACTGCTATTCTCAGAGCATAAAAAGTTAAAATGAGGTCTAAAAAGAACTGAAAATTTAAAGATTTTCACATTTTTAGTATACTGTACAATCAGTGATTTTTTTCACCCAATTAGGAACGGGTCCGGTACCCATGCCATTGGGAATTTTTAGCGTCGTGAAATCACCAAATTGGGAAAAAGTCGCTAAATCTTCCAGTCAGGAAAAATCAAGTTGTGAATTGAAGAATGGTATTTTAATGACTTTGTTTTACTTTTGTCAACTTTAAATGACACAGGAAAGCAACATAAACTTTTATTCACAGTCTTGCACAAACAACAACATGCTATCGGAACACATATTGTTTCAGACAGAGTTCTATTTTTTATCTGCTTTAAATATATCAAGAATGGCGTCTTTCTGGGCTGATGAGAGTCCAGACACCCCCAGGTTGCATAGCCTTATCAGAGCACTAAGTGCTTATTTTTTGTTGCAGTGTACTGAGGGTAATGGGTGGACAAAACAGACGCGGAACATTTTATCAAGCCACAATCGCTTAACGAATTGCTTTTGACTTCACTAGGCTTTAATTTCTTTCTGTAATACTTGCAATTGTGACTCATGGCGAATATTGCTTGAAGCGTAAGAAAATTCAGACTGGTTTATATTTCACAATAACATACACGTATTTAATATACAAATGTAAAGTTAAATGTTTAAACCAGTCAATGATTGAGAAGTCAAATCGGCAGCAAGTTAAAACGCTCTCGAAATACATCAAGTTGGCGTTTTCGGGGATTGTTTACATGATTTTGATTGGGATTTTGTGTATTTTTTCGGAAATTGGGACGGGTCCGGTTCATCTTGGGAACAGGTCCGTAGGTCATTGGGAACGGGTCCGTTTACCGGACCCGTCAAAATAAGGAAAAAAAACACTGGTACAATGTAAAAACATATTATATTGATAGATCTTTGCATGTTCCAATAATCTATCCATTACCCAATAATCTAGTATTATTACATTGTCTTTTTTCAAAACCAAAATTCAGCCAATATTGACAATTAATGTGTAACAGTTAAAGAATTTCGTAAACACAAATGTCCGCCATTTAACACAAGTGCATATACAAATTGAATTGTGGTATTGGGGAATTGCCATTGAACATGCGTGAATCACTGTGACGGAATTTGAGAGCATTGAGAACCGTATATATATAGTAATTACAACAAATCAACGACTCAATCTAAAATGTTTCATGTACCTCCTTTCAGAAAAGTTTGCGAAAATCAAAGTAAATTTTTTAGAGTAGAAACGAGTCTTTCTTTAAATTTTACCGAGTACATTTCATTCTGGATATTGATATAACTTGTCAGGTCATTCATGCATGTAGACCTATATGTATGCATAGTTTGGCATTCTCAAAACACGTTATTTACCTTCTTATTACATTATGTGTTATGACCATTTGTATAACAAAATGCATTATTCAATTGAAGTATTTTCAAATGCGTATAATTAAATGTGCTATCCGAAATCATTTTCATATTTATGCCCCCCTTCGAAGAAGAGGGGGTATATTGCTTTGCTCCGGTCGGTCCGTCGGTCCGTCCGTCCTTCAGGTGGTTTCCGGATGATAACTCAAGAACGCATACGCCTAGGATCATGAAACTTCATAGGTAGATTGATCATGACTCGCAGATGACCCCTATTGATTTTGAGGTCACTAGGTCAAAGGTCAAGGTCACGGTGACCCGAAATAGTAAATTGGTTTCCGGATGATAACTCAAGAACGCATACGCCTAGGATCATGAAACTTCATGGGTAGATTGATCATGACTTGCAGATGACCCCTATTGATTTTGAGGTCACTAGGTCAAAGGTCAAGGTCACGGTGACCCGAAATAGTAAAATGGTTTCCGGATGATAACTCAAGAATGCATATGCCTAGGATCATGAAACTTCATGGGTAGATTGATCATGACTTGCAGATGACCCCTATTGATTTTGAGGTCACTAGGTCAAAGGTCAAGGTCACGGTGACCCAAAATAGTAAAATGGTTTCCGGATGATAACTCAAGAATGCATACGCCTAGGATCATGAAACTTCATGGGTAGATTGATCATGACTCGCATATGACCCCTATTGATTTTGAGGTCACTAGGTCAAAGGTCAAGGTCACGGTGACCCGAAATAGTAAAATGGTTTCCGGATGATTACTCAAGAATGCATACGCCTAGGATCATGAAACTTCATGGGTAGATTGATCAAGACTCGCAGATGACCCCTATTGATTTTGAGGTCACTAGGTCAAAGGTCAAGGTCACGGTGACCCGAAATAGTAAAATGGTTTTCGGATGATAACTTAAGAACGCATATGCCTAGGATCATGAAACTTCATAGGTAGATTGATCATGACTCGCAGATGACCCCTATTGATTTTGAGGTCACAAGGTCAAAGGTCAAGGTCACGGTGACCCGAAATAGTAAAATGATTTTCAGATGATAACTCAAGAACGCTTTTGCCTAGGATCATGACACTTCATAGGTACATTGATCGTGACTCGCAGATGCCCCCTATTGATTTTCAGGTCACTAGTTTATTCTGTTTTCACACTGTCTAGTAAAGAGACTTACAAATTGAATTTTTGACACATGTTCATTCATAATGATGTATAAGCCTTTGTTTCTGTGCCAGTAAATACTATGTTTATGGAAATGACGTGAGAATTCAACATTTAAAAAACCAATGTAATATGATATGTAATATTATGTGGCAACAGGACAGTTGTGATTTGCTGGGTCAATTCTATTTAGCTTGACCATCCAAGCGGTTGATAGCTTTGACAAACTGGTGGTCTGAAACATTGAGAAAATGTCACAATTCACTGACAATAAATCAAACATGTAATTCTTGCTACGCAACTTGCATTTAATTTTGTCAATTCAAATTATACATAAAAATATAATTAATTTTTAATCTGCTTGTTAATTGAAAAACAGCAACACAGTTTGTATGTATTAAACAATGTTAATACATAAATAGGATCAAGCATATTAAAATATCAACTTAGATTTAGTTTCCTTTACTGTACAGGATTTGTAAAGTTAGGTTAATATTTGTGTATTGAACAAAAATAACAACAGTGTAAAGAAAAGTTAATTTGGGGATGTTCTATCCAAACCCTGAGAGTTCAGATTTCCTCAAATGCCAAGTAAAGATTGTAAATTTCAACCCACTCCTCTGGTTAGTTTTCAGAGGCACATATAATTAACTTTTGAGCTTAGTGTCTCATTTGTACATGCATTACTGTATTAACTCCAAATCAACTAGTACAAGTGGTAGGCCAGTATTACATGGACTGGTGTTCACTGTTTACACAGTTTCACAACCCCATCTGATACTGGTCAGTATCTTGGCAAGTGGCCAAAGTTGGGAGCGGAATACATGGTCTATTACATAACTGACTTCTGTGTGTGGTAAACACATGATACTGGTCAGGTGGTCAAGTTGCACTTGTATACATTTGCCCAATACACAACACTAGCCTTGGCTATTTTTAATCAGATTGCATTGCTATCTATGGTGGTCATTGACTAGGGGAGTTAACTGCTATAAATAACATGTTTCATTACCATTAATAAATAAAACATTACAAATTGTGTGCACGTTTCACATATTGTCAAATAAGTCAAAATGTGTGAAAGAAATCCAAAAAATCAAAGACTCAATCATATAATGGATATAATTGATTAGTATAGGTCCTGATTGGTTTTTGCACTATTAATTGGATACATTTCACAGGTCATTGACATACAGTGACAAAAAACATATTCACACAATGGCTGTCACTACAACGGAGAGCCCATATGGGGGGCATGCATGTTTTACAAACAGCCCTTGTTCATTATTCTCGGAAAGTTAAGAAAATTCTAGCAACAAAGACACATTTCTCGGGTATTTCATGTACAGATGAAAATCATGCACCAATTAGACTTTATGTACAACATCATACATTCTTCTTTGGGGAAAGCGTGGACTTTAATATTTAATTGCTGAATAACAACTTTGTAGGGCAGAGGTCTTTTATTTTGGTAGAAACTCGTAGAGCATTTTTTTTTATATGTGGAAACTTTTTCTCTAACTAAAAAACTAGTTAATTACGTTTTATCTACAGTGCTACATTCGTTGAGATAAGGTCAGTAATAATCTGTGAAATGTACAGTTATTTGATACAGTTTCACATGCCGTGGGGTCGGCTTGTATTTGGTTACCTGAGCGCTGATTGGTTGATGCGCTTACCAAGAAGAATTTGATTGACAGCTGGAAAAATTATTATTGGCCACTCGCTAAGAAATTTATTGAAAACAGTAGCTCTTAGGCAGAGTTAACGGACTTAAATGACCCGGCGTCGCTATACTATACTACGGTTATTCCTCATCAATTATTGTCGGTTTGCGAGATCAAAACTTCCGATCACAATTTTAAAGATTCAGGAAAAACAACTGATTTTCTGGGGATTTTAACCGATGAATTTGATCGGCAATCGGTCAATAATGACAACCCTGTTTTATAGTGTAGATTAAAAAGTTGTATTTCTTCAAAGTTTTAAAAGAGTACATCAATATTTTTCATGGATAATTCAAACAATGATTTAGTATTCTTCATTCAACATTAAATTATATATTTAACTATTTTATATTACTTTGTAGAAAAATTCCAGTCTAATATTTTTAAGAAGAAGTTGGTAATTAAAAAAATTGGTAATACCTTCTTCTGGTTTTATTAAGTTCAAATTACACCAGCATGGAACAAAACTCCTAAACACATGTTAGGGTGAATTGAACTTGAATTTCTTCAGAAACATTAGAGAACACATTAGACTCTACAAATATTTCTATATTCTTATGTATTACCTATATTTATTGTTTTAATTACTGCCAAAACTTAATACACTGGTAATGTTTAAGAAACAAGTCATGTGTAAATGTTGTTTTTGTTTTGAGTGTTCTACCATTGATAGTAATGTTAGTTGTAATGATAGCAACATTATTTGTTATGTAATTTTATGCCTTGTATCAGACTTCCACTAATTGGTGTTGTGCCCCCTGGGAACTATCACTTAGAATGTCCACTGTTTTTTGCTGCCATGTAAAAATTAATTTCAGAGTATTGTTGGCAGGTTACAACAATGATCAAGTATTTGCTGTGTTTCGCCTCACTGTGGGCTATTGTTGCCGCCGATACGCCTGCTAACTGTACATACCAGGACATAGTTGGTCAGTGGACTTTCCAGATTGGGGAAAGTGGTCATGACAGGTCTCTAAACTGCACCAACTTTGGATCACAACAGAGTAAGTGCCATTTCAGTGGCTCAATATTTTCTTTAATTATGTGAGGGGCCTATGTTGATTTGCTCGTTTGTCTGTCCGCCCATACGTGGTTAACCCAAAACAACATGTTTTGTAGAGCATCAATAATTTTTCCTTCAAGGCTTTGACACTTGCTTGGATGTTGTCTTTAAACACCATCATCACACCCACATCATCTGACCTCAAGTTCTTATATAACTTGGGTTTATGTTTACCTAAAATGGCCCGTTTTGCTTTACATCAATACTGATTCCAACAGTCCTTTGATTTTTGTATGAATGTTGCTTTTAACATGCTGGACACACCCACATCATCTGACATCATTTGACATTGACATTCACCTATTTTAGGACTTAGACTAATTTAGAAGGTCTTAATTCTCTGTTAACCCAAAATGGCCCGTTTTGATTTACATCAATACTGCTTCCAACAATCCTTTGATTCTTGTATGAATGTTGCTTTTAACATGCTGGACACAACCACATCAGCTAGTGAATCTATACAAAAACAGTTTCCACTTGGGCCTCAGAGTTTATTGAATGCAGCATCTTGTTTACATTTAAGGAAGAAATGGATGGTTACCCATAATATTCTTTTCAGTTATGATAAAACACCATCTGAATATTAGACACTGGTCTCTTATATATTATTGTTTCACTTGCCATGTTATGATTGTTGTTATTTGATGATTTTTTTCTCTGGGGCATTGAAATCTTAAATAAAATCATGAACGTTTAGGAAAAAGGGCATACAAGTTTTTCAAACATCTTTAGGTTCATCTTAAGCCATATATGCTAATAAGCCTATGCTGGCTTTGTTTTGTGGACAACAGTCAATGTTTTACCTTTAAAAACCCTGTTACCTTGCAGATCCTCCAAAGAGTAAGCTGCGAGTCACGCTGTACTTCCCAGATCTGGTAGTGGACGAGTTTGGGAACAATGGATGGTGGACTCTGATCTACAATCAGGTAAGTCTACGGGAAGAAATAAGTCATTCATTAAATTTAATATGTTTATTTAAAGGGGATTCTTTTAGTTCATTTTACAAATTTCCAAGTAATCTGTTTAAATCAGCCCCATTTCAGAAAGATCTTAAGTTGATCTAGAAGGTTCTGATGCAAGTTCAGATTTTTATAGGAACATTTTTAGCTCATCTATTTTTTGAAAAAAAATTATGAGCTATTGTCATCACGTCGGCGTCTGCGTCGGCGTCCGGTTAAGTTTTGTGTTTAGGTCAACTTTTCTCATAAAGTATCAATGCTATTGCATTCAAACTTGGTACACTTACTTACTATCATGAGGGGACTGGGCAGGCAAAGTAAGATAACTCTGGCGTGCATTTTGACAGAATTATGTGCCCTTTTTATACTTAGAAAATTGAAAATTTTGGTTAAGTTTTGTGTTTAGGTCCATTTTATTCCTTAAGTATCAAAGCTATTGCTTTCATACTTGCAACACTTACTAACTATCATAAGGGGACTGTGCAGGCAAAGTTATGTAACTCTGACTGGCATTTTGACAGAATTATGTGCCCTTTTTATACTTAGAAAATTGAAAATTTTGGTTAAGTTTTGTGTTTAGGTCCATTTTATTTCTTAAGTATCAAAGCTATTGCTTTCATACTTGCAACACTTACTAACTATCATATGGGGACTGTGCAGGCAAAGTTATGTAACTCTGACTGGCATTTTGACAGAATTATGTGCCCTTTTTATACTTAGAAAATTGAAAATTTTGGTTAAGTTTTGTGTTTAGGTCCATTTTATTCCTTAAGTATCAAAGCTATTGCTTTCATACTTGCAACACTTACTAACTATCATAAGGGGACTGTGCAGGCAAAGTTATGTAACTCTGACTGGCATTTTGACAGAATTATGTGCCCTTTTTATACTTAGAAAATTGAAAATTTTGGTTAAGTTTTGTGTTTAGGTCCATTTTATTTCTTAAGTATCAAAGCTATTGCTTTCATACTTGCAACACTTACTAACTATCATATGGGGACTGTGCAGGCAAAGTTATGTAACTCTGACTGGCATTTTGACAGAATTATGTGCCCTTTTTATACTTAGAAAAATTTGGTTAAGTTTTGTGTTTAGGTCCACTTTATTCCTAAAGTATCAAAAATATTGCTTTCATACTTGCAACACTAACTAACTATCATAAGGGGACTGTGCAGGCAAAGTTATGTAACTCTGACTGGCATTTTGACGGAATTATGGGCCCTTTATACTTAGAAAATTGAAAATTTGGTTAAGTTTTGTGTTTGGTCCACTGTACCCCTAAAGTATCATAGATATTGCTTTCATTATTGGAACACTCTCAAACTATCATAAGGGGACAGTAAAGGACAAGTTGCATAACTCTGGTTGTAATTTTTACGGAATTATGGCCCTTTTTTGACTTAGTAACTTTGAATATATGGTTAAATTTTGTGTTTAGATCCACTTTACTTCTAAAGTATCAAGGCTATTGCTTTCAAACTTCAAATACTTTCATGCTATCATGAGGGTACTGTACCTGGCAAGTTGAATTTTACCTTGACCTTTGAATGACCTTGACTCACAAGGTCAAATTATTAAATTTTGCTAAAATTGCCATAACTTCTTTATTTATGATTAGATTTGATTGATACTTTGACAAAACAACTCTTACCTGACATACCACAATAGACTCTACCCAAATCATCCCCCAAGCCCCCTACCCCGAATCCCCCCCCCAAAAAAAAAGTTTTTTGTTTTTGTTCTGAAAGATCATCTAATAAATGACCAACACACCCTAACACTATACGCCCCCCCCCCTCAACCCAACCCCCCCCCCCCCCCCCCAATTTTTTTTTTTTTTTAAACATGGTTAAAAATCACAATTATTTTTGTGTATTATTTATTTTTGAAATACTGTCCAACCATCCCACCCAAGAATCCCCCCCCCCCAAAAAAAAAAAATTGCATTTTTTTTTGCATTTTTGGAAGAAAATGTAATAAATGACCTCACCCCCACACTATACACCCCCCTCCACTCCACCCTCCTCCCTTTGTGATTGAAATTGAGATAGGTCCCTTCACCTTTAAAAAGAAAAATAGATGAGCAGTCTGCACCCGCAAGGCGGTGCTCTTGTTAAACATTATAATTATAAATAAAATCTTAAATATGCAATTAAAAAAAAATAATACAGCACTGTCATAAAGTAGTATCATTTTAGTGCTACATATGTTGTGTAACTAGATGGATGAAAATGTGTGTGTATTATTAAATTTTGTAGTTTGAGTACTCTGTGATTTTGACATGATTTTCTACCTTTTCTAGGGTTTCGAGGTAGTTATAAATGGCAGAAAGTTCTTTGCCTTCTCTATGTACAAGAAGCATGGTAAAGACTACGACAGCATTTGTGATCAAACCCTACCGGGCTGGTCTCATGACATTTTTGGGCGCAACTGGGCATGTTACACTGGCACCAAAGGAACACCACTCACGACGCTCAAGTACCAGAGGAACAGTGTGGTTACAGAGTAAGGAAGTGTTCAAGGTTTTCTCTTGCATTGTAGAAACACAGAGGTGAAGAAATATTATATTGCCTTACTTGGCCTTTTTTGAAACATAAAATTGCAAAGAATCTGTATATGTTTTTTATTATTATAGCATATTTTGTGAGATTTTTTTATGTCCATGCATTCTATGTGTCAACACAGACAATACAGACAGGTGATATTCACTATGCGGTCTCTGATTTGATACATATATTTAAAGAAATGTTTGAAAGAAAAATATCTTTGCTTATTTCTCTTGACTAAAAACTTAAGTAAAAAATATGTCTTTTGTAATCCCAGAATTAAGGGAAACTGATGTATGTCCCCTTTATTAAGATATGTTATTGATGCTCTAAGTTATCAATAATATGTATGGTAATGCTTAATGATTCAAATGTGAATGCTTTAGTATACATATTTGGAAAGTTTGCCAAAATAAGTTTAATATTGTCAATAGTTTTATGCATAACATTTCAAGTGTTTTCTTCTATTTTGTTCACATATGACAAAAGGTGGCATTATTAGCAGTAATAGTTTTACAATTTTTCAGGCACAAGTTTACAAGTCTCAAATACCAGTCCAACACCACTCTTGTTGGGGAAATAAATCGCTCACAGAAATCCTGGAAGGCTGCCAAGTATGCACAGTTTGAAGGCATGCAGATAGAAGACATGATTAGAATGGCTGGTGGAAGGAAATCCAGAATTCCCAGGTAGGAATTGTCAGCAGGCTAACATGTTTTGAAGCTTGGTTGTTACTGTAATTAAGTATTCATAATGGGACACTGAACATATTGGAAAATTACAACCAGTAATTTGTTTTGGGTACCCCAAATATACACTGATGCTGTAACTGTTTAAATACAGTAGTTCGAACCCTGATTGTAATTTCTCTCATTCTTTACAATTTCTTTATGTACTGGTTTTAGCTCACCTGAGCACAACGTGCTCATGGTGAGCTTTTGGGATCGCCTTTTGTCCAACGTGCGTTGTGCGGTGTCAACATTTGCCTTGTTAACTCTCTAGAGGCCACGTGGATGAGTTCGAAAATGGTTACGTTTGCTTGAAAAACATGGCTGCCAAGGGGCGGGGCATTTTTCCTTATATGGCTATATATGGCTATAGTAAAATCTTGTTAACACTCTAGAGGCCACATTTATTGTCTGATCTTCATGAAACTTGGTCAAAAGATTCATCCCAATAATATCTTAGACGAGTTCGAAAATGATGCCGGTTGGTTGAAAAACATGGCCGCCAGGGGGCGGGGCATTTTTCCTTATATGGCTATAGTAAAACCTTGTTAACACTCTAGAGGCCACATTTATTTTCCGATATTCATGCGCATGAAGATTTGTCCCAATGATATCTTGGATGAGTTCAAAAATGGTAACATTTGCTTGAAAAACATGGCTGCCAAGGGGCGGGGCATTTTTAACCAGGTTTTCCGAAGGAAAAAACTGGTTATTAGATTGGCGAATGCGGGCGGGCTGGCTGGCGGGCTGGCTGGCGGGCTGGCGGAATAAGCTTGTCCGGGCCATAACTATGTCGTTCATTGTCAGATTTTAAAATCATTTGGCACATTTGTTCACCATCATTGGACGGTGTGTCGCGCGAAATAATTACGTCGATATCTCCAAGGTCAAGGTCACACTTTGAATTCAAAGGTCAAAAATGGCCATAAATGAGCTTGTCCGAGCCATAACTATGTCGTTCATCGTCAGATTTTAAAATCATTTGGCACATTTGTTCACCATCATTGGACGGTGTGTCGCGCGAAATAATTACGTCGATATCTCCAAGGTCAAGGTCACACTTTGAGTTCAAAGGTCAAAAATGGCCATAAATGAGCTTGTCCTGGCCATAACTATGTCATTCATTGTGAGATTTTAAAATCATTTGGCACATTTGTTCACCATCATGGGACGGTGTGTCCCACGAAAGAATCACGTCAATATCTCCAATGTCAAGGTCGCCACGACTAAAAATAGATTTAAAAAAAAAAAAAAAAATTACAAAGGGGGTTATTTTTTTTTTTTCATTTCAAAAGTTCAGTTTGAGTTTTCTCCCTTTATCAGATTTTTTTTTCACAATTAAAACCTGGTTTTGTGACAATTTTGTCCCTTGTTCCTTATATGGCTATATATGGCTATAGGAAAATCTTGTTAACACTCAGGAGGCCACATTTATTGTCCAATCTTCATGGAACTTGGTTAGAAGATTCATCCCAATAATATCTTGGACGAGTTTGAAAATGATGCCGGTTGGTTGAAAAACATGGCCGCCAGGGGGCGGGGCATTTTTCCATATATGGCTATAGTAAAACCTTGTTAACACTCTAGAGGCCACATTTATTTTCGATCTTTATGAAACTTGGTCAGAAGATTTGTCCCCATGATATCTTGGATGGTTTGAAAATGGTAACCTTTGCTTGAAAAACATTGCTGCCAAGGGTCGGGGCATTTTTCCTTATATGGCTATATATGGCTATAGTAAAATCTTGTTAACACTCTAGAGGCCACATTTATAGTCCGATCTTCATGAAACTCGGTCAGAAGATTCATCCCAATTACATCTTGGACGAGTTCGAAAATGATGCCGGTTGGTTAAAAACATGGCCACCACGGGGGCGGGGCATTTTTCCTTATATGGCTATAGTAAAACCTTGTTAACACTCTAGAGGTCACATTTATTTTCCGATCATCATGAAACTTGGTCAGAAGATTTGTCCCAATGATATCTTGGATGAGTTTGAAAATGGTTTTGGTTGCTTTAAAAACATGGTCACCAGGGGTGGGGCATTTTTCCTTATATGGCTATAGTAAAACCTTGTTAACACTCTAGAGGCCACATTTATTGTCCAATCTTCATGAAATTTGGTCAAAAGATTGGTCTCAATGATATTTTGGATGAGTTTGAAAATAATTATGTTTGCTGAAAAAACATGGCTTCCAAGGGGCGGGATATTTTTCCTTATATGGCTATAGTAAAATCTTGTTAACACTATAGAGGCCACATTTACTGTCCAATCTTCATGAAACTTGGTCAGAAGATTCATTCCGATAATATCTTGGACGAGTTCAAAAATGATGCCGGTTGGTTGAAAAACATGGCTGCCAGGGGGCGGGGCATTTTTCCTTATATGGCTATAGTAAAACCTTGTTAACACTCTAGAGGCCACAGGTGGTTAGCGTATGGCTGTGATATTAATTAGTGAAAACATTATTTTGAATGATAAATAATCATATTATAACGAAAAATTAAATTTTATGAAAAAAAATTCACTATCAAATATATATATAACAAAGTATGCAACTCAAAATCACCCCAAAACGGGGTGCATCACTTTGAACAGCCATATCTTCATCAATTGTGCAGCAATTTTCACGAAATCTTCAAGGAGTAAAGGGCATCTTCCCTACAAAGTTCATGTACCTCGATACCATAATTCAATAAAACGTATGAAAAAACATTATTACCGTTCTTGTCGTTACATTATGCATCAAGACTAACTGTCCAGCGCCTTTTGAAACCTTTGTTTACATACATTTCAACTAACTAACATTTTAAACACACGAGTGATTTCATTGGTCCAATGCGGAGGTGTGTCTTTACAACTGGAGATTTCATTCATAAAGACTGCATGATCATTGTCAACTGGGTCATGCGAGTTGTGTATCGTGTTATTTCTTAAAAGTTGACCCAGCATTTGTAAAAATATTGCAAGACATATACATTTCCAGAAAGGAAATTCATTTCTGCGTTGAATAAGACCGAGATCGTGAAAATCGCTGCACAATTGATGAAGATATGGCTGTTCAAAGCGATGCACCCCGTTTTGGGGTGATATTGAGTTGCATACCTTGTTATATATATTTGATAGTGAATTTTTTTTTTTTTCAGAAAAGTTAATTTTTCGTTATAATATGATTATTTATCATTCAAAATGATGTTTTCACTAATTAATATTATAGCAACACGATAACCACCTGTGCTAGAGGCCACATTCATTTTCCGATCATCATGAAACTTGTTCAGAAGATTCGTCCCAATAATATCTTGTTATCTCAGGTGAGCGACTTTGGGCCTTGAACTATAGTATGTACAAATTCAACTCAGTTTCACTTCATGCATGTTTTTCAGGGGGTTTATGTCTGCCAGAAAATATATATTATTATCAAAGTAAAATGACTTGTTGAACATGTTGTTTATAAACAGTTTGTTTGTTCTTAGAAAGTATTGCATAGATTTAAATAATAAGCTCTGTTGGAAATTGTTAAAAGGGCCTTTTCACAGATTTTGGCATGTAGTGAAGTTTTTTATTAAATGCTTAATATTGATAAATGTAAACATTGGATCTAAAAAGCTCCATTTAAAAAAACAAGAATACAATTAAGGAAGAAAAAAAGTAACCCTCAACTGGGCTCGAACCACTGATCCCCGGAGTGAAAGTCTATAGCTTAGACCACTCGGCCATCCATGCTCATAAATTGAGTGATGTGTTTTATAGTTTATATAAGCAATCCTCGTAGTATCACAAAATATAACGACAACAACAGAACTCTCAAAATTATTCAATTGTTTCGCGTTGCAATGCTTTATAATTTTCAGGTTATTAAATCGTCTGTGCACAGGCTAATAAAGGACAACATTTTCCTTCCAAATTCATTAAGAAGATACTTCCTTTAAACTATAAAATCCATAAAAGGGGATAGTTTTGTACCTTATTAGCCTATGCAGACTACATAGGGGATAGTTTTGTACCTTATTAGCCTGTGCAGACTACAAGGGGATAGTTTTGTACCTTATTAGCCTATGCAGACTACATAGGGGATAGTTTTGTACCTTATTAGCCTATGCAGACTACAAGGGGATAGTTTTGTACCTTATTAGCCTATGCAGACTACAAGGGGATAGTTTTGTACCTTATTAGCCTATGCAGACTACAAGGGGATAGTTTTGTACCTTATTAGCCTATGCAGACTACAAGGGGATAGTTTTGTACCTTATTAGCCTATGCAGACTACAAGGGGATAGTTTTGTACCTTATTAGCCTATGCAGACTACAAGGGGATAGTTTTGTACCTTATTAGCCTATGCAGACTACAAGGGGATAGTTTTGTACCTTATTAGCCTATGCAGACTACAAGGGGATAGTTTTGTACCTTATTAGCCTATGCAGACTACATAGGCTAATGTGGGACGACACTGTACACACATGAATTAAGCCTGGCTTCCCCTTAATGTGGCTCAATTTGTTTAATCTTATCCAATTTTAGCATCCCCAAACCAGTTGCAGTGAGGTCAGAACATGCAAGGATGGCTTCTGACCTGCCAAAGAGTTTTGACTGGAGGAACGTTGAAGGATTGAACTATGTGTCACCCATCAGGAATCAGGGTAAGAACCAGTGGAGGTCTTACCATGCTAAACTAGCGTTTGAATAATAATCTACTTTCAAAATATGCTTTCGGATTGACGAATATTACCTGCTTGCTTTATGAGTAATGACTAAGTCTCATGTTTAATTCGTGAGATTGTTACTATTTTGGGACTCATGTTAGATTTATGTACAAAAAAATAAAATTGTTTCATTAAAATAGCAAATCAAATTACTGGTAATGGTTATCACTCACAAACTTTTAATGTACTGGGTTAAGGTAAAGGTTAGCTTCTAGTTTAACTGTAAGATAACGAATAAGTAAAACGTCAAAGTCTCTTTTCAAATTAATGAGATGTGTTATTGATACCAAGTATCTTCTGATGCCAGGAGGCGTTAAGCTATAGGCCTGTCCTTGCGTTTTTTCGTCTGTCTGTACGAGGTACCTAACATGACACATTTTGTATAACATCAATACTGCTAGCTACAAAGCTTTGATACGTGCATGGATGACGGCTTTAAACACTTTTTTGGGACATGGACGGGCCAATGAATTAATGCTTATAAGGCTTCCACTGGGGACATATGCATTTATTGAATTCAGCATCTTGTTTTTAAGGTTTTCTTGTGGGGGTATAAGAGTGAGTCGAGATTGTTGTGTCCATGTTTTCAGTTAACTTGACTTCATAGTATCAACAACAACATATAATAATTATGACTTAACATCATGGGTTGTGTAGCATAAAAGCTTGAAAGCACCATGTACATTTCTCAACACAAGTATTATTTGACTGTATTATATTCTTCATGCCAAACAGGAAGCTGTGGCAGTTGTTACGCCTTTGCCTCTCTGGCAATGAATGAGGCCAGGTGGCGGGTCATGACCAACAATACAGTGCAGCCCGTGTTCTCACCACAGGATGTCGTAGAGTGCAGCCAATACTCACAGGGTAATTTCATCAGTTAGATAGGAATCCAAATGCTTATTTCATGTACCAGTGAATACCTTTGTAAAGTTTCGTCACTTTAGGAGCAATACTTTTCTAGCACCACACAATTTTAAAATTAATTGTTATGCCCCCGGATCGAATGATCAGGGAAATATCGTTTTTGGCCTGACTGTCTGTCTGTCTTTCTGTCATTCTGTCTGTCATTCTGTCCCAAAACTTTATCCTTGGTCATTTCTTTTGCAATATTGAAGATAGCAACTTGATATTTGGCATGCATGTGTATCTCATGTAGCTGGGTATTTTTAGTGGTGAAAGGTAAAGATCATCCTTCAAGGTCGAAGGTAAAATACATGGCTTCAAAGCGGCGCAATAGGGGGCATTGTGTTTCACAACCACAGCTTTTGTTTTTTCTAAAAAGAGCCATTTCATCAGTAGTATGAAAAATAAAGAACATTAAATGCTTTGTATGAGTTAAAGTATGTACATTACAATTTAAACTGTACAAACCCTAATCTTTCCCAGGTTGCGAGGGTGGTTTCCCTTACCTGATCAGTGGGAAGTATGCGGAGGATTTCGGACTGGTCCTCGAGGAATGTAACCCTTACAAGGGGTCGGACGGATCGTGTTCCACGCTCCAGAGCTGTCCACGTGTCTATTCTACACGATATGAATACGTGGGGGGATTCTACGGAGCGTATGTATTCTTTTTTGTTACACCATGCTTCTCTATCAACCTTTGGGTATTTGGTTTAGATTTCCTTTTTATGCCCCATGAAGGAGGGCGTATAGTGATCGCACTGTCCGTCTGTCTGTCCGTCCGTCTGTCTTTATGTCACACTTTTGCGTGTAGGTTTCGAAAAATGCTCATAACTTCTATGTCGCTTCAGATGTAACCTTCATATTTGGTATGCATGTGTATATGGACAAGGCCTTTCCATATGCATAAAAAATTTGACCCCTTTGACCTTGAACTTAGGGTCCGCTTTTAGGTTTCAAAATGTGCGTTTAGGTTTAGAAAAAGCGCTTTTCGGGGGCATATGTCTTCTGATGGAGACAGCTCTTGTTTCACACAAATTATAATAGAGCAATTCATTGGTTACATTTCCCAGTCTGTGCCGAAATTCAAACCATCAAACCAGCAGCATTTACTTGTGGGCAGTAAAATCTTCTTGTCTAACCATTATGAAGTCAAATAGAAAATATAATTCTTTACTTCATTCGAAGATTATTTAAATATTTTGAGTAATTTGATCAATCTTTCTGGAATTTTGTCAGGCAATACATCAAAGGTATAAAATTTAGTGATTACAGAATATATAGTGTTTTTTTCCACGATGTAGTCCTGTGAAGGCCTTTAATGATTTTTGTGACTATAATGCTTAGAAGTTAAACTCAGTTTATACTTGAAATATGGTTGGTCCCACTGTCCATACAAGATTTCGATTCTAAAAATCATAATTTTTATTCTAACAGAAAAAATAAGGGATGCAACAGGTTACGAAAACACAAACCAGTTAGCCTATTTACATAAATAAATGAACCGCTAATTCTATGAATTACTATGCATGTCTTTTTCAGCTGTAACGAGGCACTTATGCGAATCAATCTAGTCAACAACGGACCCATGGCTGTCGCCTTCGAAGTCTATGACGATTTCTTCAGCTACAAGTCGGGTATCTACCACCACACAGGCCTCAAGGACAAATTCAATCCGTTTGAAATCACCAACCATGCTGTGCTACTTGTGGGATATGGGACAGACTCAAGCAACCCGGAAAACCCCCAGGATTACTGGATTGTGAAGAATTCATGGGGCGAGAGCTGGGGTGAGGGCGGTTATTTCCGCATCCGACGTGGAAACGACGAATGCAGCATCGAGAGCATTGCTGTGCAGTCTTTCCCTATTATGTAAATTGGGACCGATGATCGTAAAGTGTATTAAAACCTTGGAAAACCATCTCTTCAAATGATAATACAACCAAATGTTATGAAATTGTATAAGTTCAAAGGTTTCTCATGCTGGTATTCCAAAAGGGTATTGCTTATTAAAGTGGAAAGATTCTAAAAAATTATAACATTTGCTATGTTAATGACTTTTGAGCCAAGATTATTGTCTAGTTGAGAGCTAAAAAACATATTTTTTTCTAAT
The DNA here is from genome assembly GCF_020536995.1 of Dreissena polymorpha. Classification (NCBI taxonomy): domain Eukaryota; kingdom Metazoa; phylum Mollusca; class Bivalvia; order Myida; family Dreissenidae; genus Dreissena; species Dreissena polymorpha. Next base: position 25,709,927 of record NC_068359.1, on the reverse strand, counting down.
TGTCACATTTTCTAAGTGTATGGCAATTTAATGCCTGACCGCCCATATTGAAGCAGGGCCTATGTTCACAAAGTGTCTTTGCGGTAGTTAAAAACATGTACAAATGTCTTTATAATGAATACATTCCTGTAGCTTTCCATGTTTCTAACATATAATGAAGCATATTTGCAAGTTTTTTGTTTCAAGTCCTTTTGAAAAAAGGTAAATAAGTACTAGAATTCATAAATCTGTGACTGTTTTCTCAAATACTGAAACTGAACCAAGTTCCTCAGCTTTCAAACTTTGAACACTCAACACAATCAGTAGATTCATCATTTGTTTAGTCAAGCACATTGAGCACATTACTTTGTGATTCTTATACAGAACTTAACCCATTTATGCCTAGTGGACTCTCCCATCCTTCTAAATTGGATCAATTTATTTCCAAAATAAGGGATGTCTAGTATATTTATTTTATATTTAGAATATTTCTTACAGAAATTCCTTTAAGCAGGCAGCGCAGACCCTGATAAGACGCCGCATTATGTGGCGTCTCATCATGGTCTACGCTTTTTGCCAAGGCCTTTTTTCTAGATGCTAGGCATAAATGGGTAAATTTCACATTTGTAACAACCTACATAAATTTATTATTTACAGCCTTTTGTGATCTTTTTTTTACTTTTTCAGAGTTTGAATTGTATGCTTGTGCTGTATGGTTATCTATGTCTATTGTTAAAAGTGCTCATTGTTAAAATGTATATTTGTGATTGATTTAGGAAACAACTCTTGTAAAAACACAATTCACATGATGTGATAAAACAGCTTTCAGTGCTTACTGCTTTATTTTGTTTTGCCATTATTTTGCACCATAACCCTTGTAAATATATTATGAAAAACATGAAATACTGAAAAGTTATAATTTATGAGTGTACACAGATGTTTGAGAACTTGTATAATTCTTGGTATGCCAGTAAAAATTACTATCAAGACAAATATTTATTAGGTAGAATTTCTTAAATAAGGTGTTTTAAATAGAAATACAGATTTACATGTATGTTCAACTGAACTTAAAAATAGCTTATACTGTTTATATATATGAGCCCAGCTCACATAAATCTTAAATCTTGTTATTTTCTGCTTTTTTTTTACATAAAAGATTGTTGCTACGTTTAAGAAAACAATTAATTATATAAACATGTCAAAATAAAAATTAATATAAAAATATGTTCAATTCTCCATAGATCGGTAGTTTTAATGATTTAGATTGTAACTTCTTTTTTATGACAGATATTTTTCTATTTTTGTAGGTTGTTTTTAGTTGAGAATTTTTTTTTATTTGAGTGCTTTTGTTCTACCTTAGAGGTTTTACATGTCTCCATTGTGAATAAAAATGAATATGTATATGAAATTCATATCTGAAATGATCATTATTGTATCCGTCTTCTTAAATTTAAAATGTTGACATGATTTTGAATTGAACATCTGGTATTTATCTGTTCAATAAATCTCTCATATAAATAAATACTTTTACAAACTGATGTGTTAATTCAACATTGTTTTGGAGATTAAAGGATGATTACTGGTCTGTCCATTTCAAATTTCACTAAAGCGATTTTATACGATTTTTAAAAAAATAAAAAATAAAACAAAGATGAATAAAAAAGCAAAAACAAGGTTCTTCAGAAGTGTTACCGGGAAATCAACGATTTGTATATGCAAATAATTGTGTTTTGTATATAATTAAACCTTTTCATGTTAAAAAGACATGTGCACTATAAGGAAATCCCAACATCTGTGTGCAGGTTTGTTCATACGGCATAGACATAAATTTTATGGCCCCCTTTTAAGAAGGCGGCATATATCAGTCGCACCGTAGGTCTGCATGAGTGTCCGGAAATTCCTGTCTCGTCCGTAACTATGTAATGTATTGACGGGTTTTAAATAACTTTGCAAAAATGTAAACCTGTATAAGACGTCGTTTCGCGTGTGACACCTATTTACGTACATCAAAGGTCAAGGTCATACTTAGACGTCAAATTTAGCCATCAAACAGCCGGAAAATTCCTTCATCAGCCACAGTTTTGATATTGTCCATGGAAGGGATCTCTTAAATAAACATATATTGAACTCAAATCAAAGCAGTGCCTATCTGTTTTTTGCACGTAACACTTACATGTTAATTGCCCTGCCTGGCACTTGCTTTGTGGTATGTTTTCATATACCGGTATCTACACTTGTCCTATTTATTTCGTGCATAAGCACCTTCCTTGTATTTTATGCAAACATTTCACAGTGAACCTTTAAATACATTTTTTTTAACTTCGGATATTGGCCCTTCTCTTTATTTTTATACCCATATTAGATCAATGTTGCTCATTAAAGACGTACGAGCGGTAGAAGCATTGTTTTTACATGTCTGTGTAAAAAATGATGATGATTTCCAACAAGTTTGAAAAATAGAATAATAAGTTTATCAATATATGTGACTAAGCCTCTTTTTCAACTCAAAACTTCTGTTACATGACTACTGGTACTATATACTTTGAAATAACAACGTCCACATGTGTTATACTCGGTATGTAACATAGACTATTAGCCATCAAATTGGTTTCACCAAATCATGGTCATGTGGTCAAAACTTCCACGTCCAGGGTGTCAAGTAGATTACTTGTATAGAAAAACAATTTAAAACATTGTAAAGTTAGAAATTTCTAGGTTCAATGGTTTACTATTATGGTATATTGAATTTGTTTGTGTTTCTCCAGAAACTGTGTTCAAATAATTCACCTGGTGTCGAAACTTGCAACGCCCAATGGTCCAATTTTCCTTGTTGGCGTCGCCCGGAGGGCGGCGACTAGTATGTAATGCATTTTTTTTTCGCTAATGGGAGGAGAAGTTATTTTACGGATCAATGTATATATTTTTGTTTTAAGAATATCTTGCATAGTGGTAATTTTTTTGTGTAAATAAGTACTGCATTTGTGCCTATTACATTTATTACAACATTTATTGCCAATAATGCAAAGCTAATTGTTTTAATTAATAACTGATCCACAACTGATCACAGGGGAAAGATCACAGGGACTGGGCAAATACGCGAAACTTTCTGGTTTTGTATAAAAACAAATGATGTTTTGTATAAAAACAAAACATAATCAAAATATATTTATTTTGTGGTTTTTCTAATTTGCTTATTTAGTGGAGAATCAATGTAGTACGATATTTGACGACCTATCGCCCAAGCAAGTTTATTGGAAGGCGTAGTGGTACAAAAACGTACAATGTATTAGTTTATTAATAGACATATAATAACGATCGCTATACACAACTTCACCAAATAGCAGTACATAAATGAATGTCAGCCGGAATAGCTCAGTTGGGAGAGCATTAGACTGAAGTTGTTTACGCAAAATTCATCTAAAGGCCCCCGGTTCAATCCCGGGTTCCGGCGCGAACGGAAAAGTTCGGCGACTGACAATTTTTTTAGTCAGGTTAATAAATATAATAAAGCTTTATTTTATGTAGACATTTTTAAATCCATTTTACTACAATTGGACATTTTTATTAAAATTAATGGATGCAACGTGGTGACAACGTTAATTAAAATTTCTTACATCACTTAAATATCTTATAAAAAATACACGTGTTTTTATATTAACAAATAAATGCAACTAACACATCTATTATCCATGTATTTTTATGGTTGTCTATCATAGGCCTTTCCTTTTCACATATAGAGTGCGAAGCGCGACCCGTATTATTGATTGTAACAATGAGTTGCGATAAAGGAAGCAGCCGCTTATCAAGGAGGATCTGTGTCCCAGCAACCCGTTTCCCTAGAGTCAAGCACTCCTCGGATTTTTTTTTAAGAACCACATATAGAGCGCGAAGCGCGACACCTATTACTATCCAGGGGGTATGGGCCCTTTAGCATTATCCGACCATTACGTCCATAGTTATCTTCCTTAGAATTTGAGAAATTTTGAAATCCTTGATCGAAGTCCAAAATTGTCATCCGATTTTTCCCAAACTTTCACGGTTTTTTTTTTTTACAAATGAGGACCCAACCCAAACTCTATATGAGCAATATCGGACCAGAAGTCCAGAATTATGTCTCTTTGAATTTAAAAATAAAAGTGAAAAACTGCTTGGTTAGATGATTATGTCAACATTTTTTCAACAGATTCTTTCCAAAGTTACAGTGTCTTCATATCAATGAGCATTTTTACCTCATTTAAAATGAGAAACATCGGGACAATAAGTCCAGAATTTTCTTCTATTAAATTTGACAAAATAAAAAATTTCCAGATGTTTAAAAGATTTCACAACTTTCGTCTGAATCTTTCCAAACTTGTTACCGGGTAAGTGTTTTTATATCAGTATTACTCGAACCCTATTGAAAATGATGAATATCGGAGCAATACATCTATTATGATCTTTAACTGAACTTCAAAGTATTGTGAAATGCAGCTTCTTTATACAATTTACAGTTTTCATTCATTTTTTTTCAAACGTTTACAGTGTTTTCATATCAATGAGTAGTCAACCCCTATCGTAAATGAGCAACGTAAGAATAAGTTCAGAATCATCTCCCCTTCAAGTTGAGAAAAATATGCAATTACGCTTACAAGATGAAGCAAAATTGTTAAAACCTACACAGTTCTGTTCCATTAATGATAACTGCACACGGATACCAGTAAAAAAGGAAACCAATGTAAATAAAATGAACTATGAAATATTTGGGAGTTACAACACAAAATCATAGATAATGGTTATTTGGAGGTTATAACACAACATCATAAATAATGGTTATTTGGGGGTTATAACACAAAATCATAGATAATAGTTATACCTGTATCTTTTTCTATTTTGTTTTAAAGTCACTATAACGCTCAAAATCAACGAAAATTTCGTTAAGTTTTTCGTAAAATAAAGTTAACACCTTAACAATCAGTGTTCCTTATAGCAATAGCCAAAATTTCAACGCTAGATGTGATATGATTACTTAGATTTTTGTAGATACAAAATGCTCGTTTTTATTTATCGGCCAATATATTAATATTTATCGTAGAAAAACAATCGTTCCATGTAACTTCATTGAGTGCCTTTTACACTGAAATTCCCGACGCCCTTTGATGCTTTGCATCAATACTTATCTTGTTACATCTTGCTACATATTACTACATTGAGCGTCGGGTGTATTCTCCACTACTGTGTTAAATTCTCGTTCATACCAGGGACCTATACAAACAATGTTTGTATAGGTCACTGTTCATACATAGGATATTAGCCCTTCCCTTTTTAAATCGTCTATGCAGGCATGGCAAAGTGCACGATAATGACGTTTTAATGAACATCGGATTCCCCGTCATTTTTTAATTACAAAATGCACCATGATATACGTTTTATTTACGTAGAATATTGACCCACTCATTTTTTACATACAGACACACACTTGTTCTACGTTTATTTTAAGAAAACGATAATATATCGCCATTTTGTTTTCTATAGAGGGGGATTTTACCTTCACTTTTTTTCGAATATGATTACGAAGAAATTTGTCCTCACTTTATTTTTCCAATTACCCGGAATTTGATGTACTTAATTTTCATTGATGCGTTGACACTCACTTTCTTTATTATTCACGCAAACGGATTTGTGTCTTTTGTATATGTTTTTATGCCCCCGGTAGGAGGGCATATAGTGATTGGACTATCCGTCCGTCTGTCTGTCCGTCTTTCCGTAACACTTTGCGTTTAGGTTTCGAAAAATGCTCATAACTTCTTTGTCCCTTGAGATGTCGACTTCATATTTGGTATGCATTTGTATATGGACAAGGCCTTTCCATACGCACACAAATTTTGACCCCTGTGACCTTGATGTTGAACTTAGGGTCCGCGTTTAGGTTTCGAAATCTGTGTTTAGGTTTCGAAAAATGCTCATAACTTCTATGTCCCTTGAGATATAACCTTCATATTTGGTATGCATGTGTATATGGACAAGGCCTTTCCAAACGCACACAAATTTCGACCCCTGTGACCTTGACGTTGAACTTAGGGTACGCGTTTAGGTTTCGAAATATGCGTTTAGGTTTCGAAAAATGCTCATTACTTCTATGACCATTGAGATATAACCTTCGTTTTTGGTCTGCATGTGTATATGGACAAGGCCTTTCCATACGCACAAAAATTTTGACCCCTGTGACCTCGACCTTGAACTTAGGGTCCGTGTTTAGGTTTCGAAATCTGCGTTTAGGTTTCGAAAAAAGCTCATAACTTCTATCAAGCGTCTATAGGGGTCATAAGTCATCCTATGGTGACAGCTCTTGTTCAATCAAACCACATGGTGTCGTCTTTTTATTTTCTCAAATGAGATCAACGTTGGATAAAACGTATTCGCCCGCGTCTTATTCTCAATTATTCTGAAAGCCACCCGCACTTGTATATATGTCTGTCAATTACTACAAAATGAATATATTTCAATGAGACATTATTTGTATTACGTCATTTTTTCCCAGGATGTCTCCGCATACATTTTTAGCTCACCGGTCACGAAGTGACATGGTGAGCTTATGTGACCGTGTGATGTCCGGCGTCCGTATGTGCGTGCGTGTGTGCGTCCGTCAACAATTTGCTTGTGTAGACAGTAGAGGTCACAGTTTTTATTCAATCTTTATGAAATTTGGTCAGAATGTTTATCTTGATGAAATCTGGGTTGGGGTTGTATTTGGATTATCTGGGGTCAAAAACTAGGTCACTAGGTCGAATAATAGAAAAACCGTCAACAATTTGTTTGTGAAGACAGTAGAGGTCACAGTTTTCATCCAATCTTTATGAAATTTTGTCAGAATGTTTATCTTGATAAAAACTGGGTTGAGATTGTATTTGGGTCTTCTGGGGTCAAAAACTAGGTCACTAGGTCAAAAACTAGGTCACTAGGTCAAATAATAGAAAAACCTTGTATAGACAATAGAGGTCGCAGTTTTCATCCAATCTTTATGAAATTCGGTCAGAATGTTTATCTTGATGAAATCTAGGTTGGGATACTATTTGGGTCATCTTGAGTCAAAAACTAGGTCACTAGGTCAAATAATAGAAAAAACCTTGTATAGACAATTGAGGTCACAGTTTTCATAAAATCTTCATGAAATTTGGTCAGAATGTTTGTCTTGAAGAAATCTGGTTGGGATTGTATTTGGGTCATCTGGGGTCAAAAACTAGGTCACTAGGTCAAATAATAGAAAAACCTTGTGTAGGCAATAGAGGTCAGTTTTCATCCAATCTTTATAAAATATGATCAGAATGTTTATCTTGATGAAATCTGGGTTGAGATTGTATTTGGGTCACCTGGGGTCAAAAACTGGGTCAATAGGTCAAATATTAGAAAAACCTTGTGTAGACAATAGAGGTCACAGTTTTTATCCAATCTTTATGAAATTTGGTCAGAATGTTTATCTTGATGAAATCTGTGTTGGGGTTGTATTTGGTTAGTCAGGTGAGCGATTCAGGGCCATCATGGCCCTCTTGTTAAATGTTCTCGGCACTTATATGCATAATAAAAAATCATTTGGGTCAGAGTGAATTCGTTATGCATTGTTCACATTAACATTAATAACGATTAGCAAGAAATGTAAGGCACAAACGAAATAACCTATCTAAGTAAACAAATACGTTATTTCCTCAATACAACAGTTTACTTGTATTCACAAAAGTATGTAAAAGAAATAATATACATGTTTATATTGATCACTCCGACTGTATTGCATTTGCACAAATCTTTTTATCCACTACAAGTTCACTTTTCGCGATTATGATAAGTACAAAGTACAAAAGTACAAGTACAAAACTTGTTTAAAAGTATGTCACATCAAAGTTACATACATGTATCAGTATCGTTATCGACATAATGTTTATGAACGGCAAGATAAACCATGGTTGGATAATGTATGTGCTGTTTTGGAATATCGTTAGTATAACGTTTTGAGAAATTCCGTTTCACAAGCTTAATGGGGGATTTGCAAATTTACCTAAACGAAACAATAAATTTTGAAGTAATATGTCAAAAGTAAGAAGGATAATTTCAAACTTAATATGAGAAATAGGCTATGCCAAGCACGTAGCAATCCAAATGTATGTTGGCAAACAGTTAAAAGTGCAACTTTTCAACAATCTTTACATTCTAGTTACCAACAACAAATAAAGAAAGTGATTGGCTTAATTAATTGTTTTAATCAACTATTATTTGGAGAAAATATGCTTTAGATTATAACTTCTGAAGAAGCTGCTTTACCAGAATATGATTTAGTTCTAAATAGTCCTATCACACACGAAGAAATAATGATAAGTATTAATAAATTAAAAATGGGAACGACGCAGGGGTTTGATGGTATAGGTGCACAGCTTTATAGAAACACCGCTAATATTTTATGTCTAGTATTTTGCTCGCTTTTGAATAACATTCTTAACATTGGAGTATTTCCTTACATGTGGGCAAAATAATTATTGTTCCCTTACATAAATACGGTTCAAACTGGAACCGACAAATTATAGAAGTATTTTATTGATAAATTAAACATATAAAATGTCTGGAAATATTGCAAATTCACGACTGAGTACTTAGTCCGAAGAATTTGGCAAAAAAGATGAGTCGCAATCAGTGTTTCGGAAAGTTTTTTTATAATTGAAAACATATTTTGTCTTACAGAGCATGGTACAAACAATGTATTACTAAACCAGGAAGAAGGTTTTATGTCTTAAACGTTGATTTTCAAAAGGCCTATGATGGAATATTGCACTATAAACTATTTTACATAACGCAAAAATAGGTTTTAAGGAAAAACTAATTAAAGTACCTGTCTCTAGATATGTATACTCAAATTTACGGAGTCGCAGACGTGTCATAAATAACAATGCCACCACTGAATTTACCGGTACGTGTAACATTAGTACAAGACAAGGGGACTTAACTAGCACGATCATTTTAAATGTATTCATAAATTAGTAATTCTTTTACCTACGTGACCGGGGCCATCAAGGAATTTTCATTACTGAAGTTATTCAAAATATACATTGTAAATTATTTGCCTATGGTGCAGCGAGTTGCTCTGAAACCGCTTTTGAACTACAGCGTCAATTAAATACTATATTTTATTTTTGCCAAATAAGTGGTAAATCTGTAAATGAAAAGATATATGTTTTAAGATGGCCTATTGCGGTCATATGAAAGTTGCTTCTAAAATGGAAATGAAAACTCAAAACACCGAAGACCGTGTATTAAACTTGTAATTAAGATACTATCAGGCTATCAGATATCGTTCGCTAGATTTTTAACAACGTATGTGATTGGTTCATATGTGTGTTATTTATAGACCAGTTGAATGTTATTGTTTACATTCGGGATTTACCGCGCATGCGCACTGACTAGTTGGTAAAAACACTGGTTACAGTAACGTAAAACATGTATAAAGGGCTTTTGTTTTGTCAATAAATTGGTAATAAAACCGAAATAAACATTAAAACTCTTAAAAAATAGTGCAAATATATCATATTTAGTACCAAATAAATGTATATTCACAAATAAAATTTCCTCTTCATAAAAATACAAAGTAGTTATTGACCAGTTGACGAGTGACGTCACGCGCACCTGCAAATATTAGACTGGATGGCAAAAAGAGGTGAAATTCATATAAGCGCATATAGAGAAGGTTGAAATAATCATCGTTTTTATTGATAATCATGCACTATATCAAATATAATTTTACTAACTATGTCTGAATAAAACATAAGCGTGCAAGGAAATGCATTTTTGGCACGATTATATTGTTGTTATTATTTGTTTTTACTATAAACGATCGAACTCGGGAGTGGAAGACAATTTACGAGCTCGGTATGTGGTTACCATAAAAATCTAAACTTTGCACATCTTCGCGACTATTTTTTAGATAAACAATTCTCAGATATTGAAATTCTTTCAGAACAAATCAAATTTAATGAACGAACACAAATAAGGATGTAAACAAACAGCAAATAGATCGACTTTATGTACGCAACATATAGTAACTGATTTGAACATTTAATTATGCCTGTAAAATCTACCTTGTTACACATTAAATAAATTATCTTGATAAATGTAATTGTTTTTATTTAATTATTCACACCAATTTTGACACTCTTTGTTTCAGCGTTTTTTACCCGGTGTTTTATTGCACCTTTATTCATCATTAACCGATTATCTCGTTATGATCGGATACTGTCCAAACAATTACAAAGAACACATGGTGTCATAAATCCAGGGACCTATTCTTGGGTCCCTGCATAAACCACATGTGGCATACAAGTATCTGGTCATTAAACACAATTTATGATACCTTCACAGGGCTTTCCTTAGACCTCAAATCTCAAGAGTCAAGGACTCTTGAGACCATATTTTCAAGAGTCAAAATCAAACTTCTAAGAGTCCTTATAATAATGCAGGAGAGTCAATGATTTTTTGCAATTTAAGCAAATTACTGAGATATAATATATAAAAAGCAACAAATTAAAAGATACATGTATGTTAACATTTATTTCTTACATTTTACTGTCACTACAACACTATGCATTTAAACACAATATTTCAATGATTCATAAATACAAAACATGTATTCTAATACAACATTAACTTCATGTATACAGCAGAGTAATATGTCATATGTTCTAAACAACATCTCAAAGAGTAATATGTCATATCATGTCTTCAGTGATTTTTTTTGCTCAAATTTACAGCCGAATTTCGGCTGCTTCCCAATCGCAAAAATACACGTTTTTTCCCAAAATTCTGACCAAAATTTCCCAAAAAAAGCCCAACTTCCAAAAAAAAAAAAAAAAAAAAAAATTTTTTTTTTTTTTTTTTTTTTTTAAAGAAGTCTCATATAACTTAATTATGATTTCTTAAATCTTGGTCTCAACTTTATTTTTTAAACATCTTACAAAATATATAACTTGAATTTAGTCATTTTTGTCCATAAATCATTCCCAAACTTGCCACTTTTATTGATTACAAAAACAAACAATTTGACCAGACTCCTTTTCTAGAAAACTCCCTGAACATGCACTTAAAAACAATATCACTTCTGTTACTTATTATCCTATTTATAATGCTTAATTTTTCCCAATTTCATGGTTTATCGCGTTATTTTTCCCAATTTCACTGTTTATCGCGCTAATTTTCCCAATTCAAAAGGCACAGGCTGTAACAAATTAAAGCAAAAAAAATCACTGCATGTCTTACACAACATCTCAGAGAGCAATGTGTCATATGTCTCACACAACATCTCAAAGTTTCAGAGTTACTACCGATTCCGAATTCGAAAAGGTTTCTCTGCGACATTTTCCGAATGCACAAGCACAATTACACTTTATCCTATAACTTTGTTTGACCGTTTCGCGTGGCTATTAAATTAAGAATGAAATACAAAATGTGAAAAAAAACATTTCCGCTGGCTGTTACAAAAAAACAACAACATACGAGTGGTACCTAAACACAATAGCCTATATAAATCGGTAAACTATAAAAGGAAATTATTTCTACTCGCCGATAAAGGTGCCTCCGTATTTAATCCCATCAAAAATTCCGACGCCCTTTAATTATTTCATGTGCCATCTTCACTGAAGACGTGCGACAAACACGCCATTTTCTATGCCTTCTCAAACGGTCAATTATTACGCCTACATGTATTTTGTAATCAATTAGCTCATGCAAAATTTGTCACTTTGCCACAAGGTCAGTTATATCGGTTCTATAGTTATTTTTAGCAACTTTGATGCAAAGCGTGTAATTTGACGTTGTAGAGAGTATACATATGGCAGCATAACTTTCGCGCGTCTTTGAACTGAGCAATCATGAAGTAAAACAGTGATGTGTGCATTCAGCTTTGGAAATACATTCTGACATACTCTGGAAATATCTCAAAATATGCTTTACGGTGTTCTGTGGATATGGATGTTATTATTTTATATTGAATATTATTAAAACTGACGCGGATGAGTCCATTCTGTTTTGGTGGGTTTATAGTTCTTCTTAAATGCTCTGAGCTTTTATGAGTACATACGTACAGCTCAGAGGGTCAATAGCTGGGAGTTGGATTATTGCAACTAGGTGGGTTTAATACACGTCTTTTCCGCAAACAGCTGATAACAAACGCTATGATAAATAATGGAAAGTTAATACACGCGTCATCGAACCAGCAGTGTTTTAATTGGTCAATACTAGATTTCTTAATTAACCAAACTCCGCCTACTGGGTGGACTTGTGCTTCGATGATTGGAAACGGGCGTTAACGATTAGCGTGTACTAAATGAGATACTCCGCCCCGAGCCAATTATCGCTTAGTTTTAACAACTTTTGATCTCTTTGACGCAAGTCAGTATATTCCCCTCGGGTCAAATGTGACGCATGACGTAATTTTCTCAAGAGTCAAAAAGGGGTCTTCTGTAATTTTCAAGCGTCAAAACCCGGGAGCTCGGGTCAAAGGAAAGCCCTGCGGCTTCATGTCATCTCTTGGCATATTGAGCGATCATCTAAGCACAATTGTAAAGCCAAAATACGAAATAGTTGCTTTAATTAAATATTTTAACATATTTAAAAAAAATGAAGATATTTGTCCGAATGGATTAACAGGAACTAGTGTATATTAGCCAGTTTAATTATAATAATACAGTGTTTAATAACTATAAATTAAAAGTATCGTGCAATTTCACTGCTGCACAATTAACGTATTTAACGAGTACCGGCAGATGTAAACTCGGCTATTATTATACTTGTTAAGATTGTACGTTACTGTAGTGTACGAAACGACATCATGAAAACAAGCATACAACAAAAGGGTAAAGAATACTTGCGTAAAATAAATTAATATATAGATTTATTTATCATAAAATGCTTGATTGTTTTCACTCATTATCACCAGTAAAGAGGGTGCAAGCAAAGACAGTTCAATTTGCATAATATACAGTTCTTGTTTTTCATATGTATGCTAAACGTTATGATATTAATTGTCATTCAATGGAAACGAAACGATAATTCATCCCATGGAAAATAAAATTACTACAATGTTTAAAAATTGTAATGTATTCTGCTTTAAAGGGGCCTTTTCACAGATTTTGGCATTTTTTAACTTTTTCATTAAATGCTTTATATTGATAAATGTAAACATTGGATCGTAAAAGCTCCAGTAAAAAATCAAGAATAAAATTAAAAAAAGGAAAAGAACATTGCCCGGAGCAGGTTTCGAACCAGTGATCCCTGGAGTCCTGCCAGAGTCCTGAAGTAAAAACGCTCTAGCCTACTGAGCTTTTCCGCCGAGTACACATGCATGTTGTATTTTATACCTTATATAAGCAATCTTCGTAGTTTCACAAAATTTAACGACAAAAACAGAACTCTCCAAATTATTCAATCGTTTCGCGTTGCAACGCTTTATAATTTTTAGGTTTTAAAATCGTCAAAAGATGCATGTGATGGCTATATTAGACCATGGTAAATGTTCAGTATTACTGTTTCCTCACAAATATCATAACTAAAACGAAAATGTGCGAACCTGAAACAACTTTTTTCAATTTTGTCAATTTACCAAAGCGTCAAAAGATCCCCTTAAGGGCTTCGTTTTATATAATTGATTAAATGCCCCTCTTACACTTAAATTTCGTTCGCTTATGAACAATAACAATATCTACACCACTTATAATAATAATCAAATAAATGTATGTGTTATTATCTTTGAAATATAATTTATCAAAATCTTACTATCACAAAGAATTCGAAAGAATATTTATTGTTTTGTTTTGTGGGATTGCCAGTTTTTAGTCTTCCGACCACGTTTACTCTGATGTTAATAAGTAATTCGTATTTTTATACAGAGGAAATTATATTTATGAAAATACATTTATTGGTACTAAATATTATATTTTTGCACTGTTATTTAAGAGTTTTAATGTTTATTTCGGATTTTTGTATCGTTTTAATGACTAAACAAAAGACATATATACATGTTTTACGTTACTGTAACCAGTGCTTTTTGCCAACCAGTCAGTGCGCATGCGCGGAAAATCCCGAATGTAAACAATAACATTCAACTGGTCTGTAAGCATAGAGTAAACCAAAGACCTATAGATAGGTCTTTGAGTAAACGTGATCGGAAGACTAAATACTGACAATTCCATAAAACAAAACAATAAATTAGCCGTATTCTTTCTGATAGTAAGACTTAAATAAATTATATTTCAACAATAATAAAACATATATTAATTGTATTATAATTATAAGTGGTGTGGATAGTGTTATTTTTCATCAGCGATCGATAGAGATGCATTTAATCAATTATACAACAAAGCCCTAAAAAGCGGAATACATTACAATTTTTAAATATTGTGGTAATTTTATTTTACATTGAATGCATTTTCGCTTCGTTTACATTGAATGACAATATTAATACAATTTTGCATACAAACGGAAAACCCCTGCATATTATGCAAATTGAACTGTCTTTGCATGTATGTTGAAATCTCTTTACTATTAATAAGGAGTGATAAAAATCTAGCGTTTTATGACAAATGCATATATGTAATTTATTTAACGCAATTATTTTTTACCATATTGTGATTGCTTGTGTTCATGATGGTGTTTCGTACAACGCAGTTATTTACCAAATTGCACAATATTTTAAATGTATAGTTATTAAACATTGTATTATTATGATTAAACTGGCTAATATATATATACACAAGTTCCTGTTAATCCATTTTTGACAAATGTCTTCTTTTTTTAATGTTAAAATAGTTTATTGAAGCAACTGTTCAGTATTTTAGCTTTTAAATTTTGCTTAAATGACTGCTCAATATGCCAAGAGATGACATGGAGGTATCGTAACTTGTGTTTAATGACCAGACACTGATCTGCCACACGTGGTTTATGGAGGGACCCAAGTATAGGTCCCTGGGTTTATGACACCATGTTTTCTTTGTATTTGTTTGGACAGTATCCGATCATAACAATTAAACACCGGGATATAAATGCTGCAACAACGACTGTCAAAATTAGTGTGAACAATTAAATAAAACAATTACATTAATCAAGAGAATTTAATTAATGTGTAACAAGGTAAGTTTTTTTTCCAAAAACCTATAAAATACTTTTTTTTCAGACATATAAAGGTTCAAATCAGTTACATATTGCGTACATAAAATTGACCTATTGGTTGTTTGTTATCATCCTTATTTGTTTTCGTTAATTAAATTTAATTTATTCTGAAATAATTTCAATTTCTGAGAATGTTTAAACTAAAAATGGTCGCGAAGAAGTGCCAAGTAGAGAGATTTTTGTGGTTACCACATATCGAGCTCTTAGATTGTGTTGCACTCCCGAGTTCGTTGTTAGTAAAAACAAATAATAACAACAATTTAATCGTTCCAATGATGCATTTCATTGCATGCTAATGTTTTGTTTAGACATAATTAGTAAAATTATAGTTGATATTGTGCATGATTATCCTTAAAAACGATGATTTTGTCAACATTCTCAATATGCGCTTATATGAATCCAGTGGGCGGAGTCTAAACTTTGCAGGTGCGCGTGACGTCACTCGTCAACTGGTCTATAGTGCTGTTTTCATCTGTGATAAAAATTATATAGATTACCGTAAGGTCATATAAGAATAAGTTAAATACCGTTTGGCAAAGGTGATAATAATGTGTTGATTGTAAGTTGTTGCTGTTCATTTTTGATAAGAAATAGTCTGCTGTATAAAAAAAATAATACTTTCGATTTGCTTGTTTTTGTTGCGTCATTAAAATGTTGTTTATGAAATGATAATGTTTTTGTATTTCTTAATTGATTGTATGATTTATATTGTCTACGGACTTTATTCGGAACTCAAATAATCAATAGGTATATACAACTGTCTACGGTTCATGCTCTTTTGTAACACAAATATACGCATATTTACATAAGATTCAATGTCATTTCCTATCGGAATAGCAATACATAATTGCTCGGATGTAGGCCGGTGTTATTTGTAACAAATATAAATAAATAACAAATCAAGTGTTCACTGATTTCGAATAATAGCTATATTCATACCTGATGACCTTATATTATAATAAGTGTGTACAATTTTTTTTAAATAATTATACGTAAACTAGTCTACTTTTGATTTCCATTATCGTGTAATGTGGAATATATTTTCTTGGCTTATAAAATGCCGATACAAATTTCAAATTGTAAAGTTAAAACGACAATTAACATTTAGGAGAAATAAATTGAAAAAACAAACATGTAAATACATATTAGATTATAATGTCTCATGTATTAATAAGTTAAAGGGGCCTTTTCACAGACTTTGGCATTTATTGAAGTTTGTCATTAAATACTTTCTATTGATAAACATTCTAAACATTCAAATGTAAAAAGCTCTAGTAAAAAACAAGAATAAAATTAAAGAAAAAAAAAATAACCCTCAACTGGGCTCGAACCACTGACCCCTGGAGTAAAAGTACATCGCTTAGACCACTCGGCCATCCGTGCTCATACAATGAGCAACGTATTTTATACTTAGTATATATATGCAATCCTCGTACTATCCCAAAATATAACGACAACAACAGAACTCTCCAAATTATTCAATCGTTTCGCGTTGCAACGCTTTATAATTTGCATGTTTTTAAATCGTCAAAAGATGCATATAATGGATATTTAAGAGCATGGTAAATGTTTAGTATTACTGTTTCCTCACAAATATCATAACTAAAACAAAAATTTGCTAGTTAGAATTTTTTGGGGTAAATTTTGTGAATTTACCAAAACGTGAAAAGGCCCCTTTAAGCCTACATTTGAGTCATAGTTATTGTAGACGAGTTTAGAGGAAAACCTGAAAACATGTGGACATCTAAGCAAAAAACATTGAATGATACCTTTGTTATCACCCCCTATACTAAGAGAATTAAAAGAACAAAAATTGCCTACACATTCTCGCCATGGGAAAAACCAGTCGTGTACACGTGGCAAAGTTCAGCAGCCATTAACGCGTATTGTTATTTCCTTTTCGGAAGGTCAAGTTGTTGGTGTGAAGCCTGCTAAAGCTATTGAACGTATAATGGGTATATTTAAAGACTGTGAAGCAATATTTATCATACCCGTAGCCAAGGGGGGGGGGGGGGGGGGTGCGAGTAAACGGGTTTTTGACGAGTAAAAAAATATTTGAACTTTAAGATGCACCCAACTTTATTTGACGCAAAACCGATTATTTATCTTTTCCCGGAATCTAGTAAGTCTTCGTATTTAAGCGCTACAATAATGTTGAATTCAATATGCTACCGACAGGAAAGAGAGAACATTTTAGATTATTATTAACGGAATGTTATGCCAGCTTCCGAAAATGACGGAAATCAAAAGACACCCGTCGACTATTGCCGAAGACTAATGAGTAACTGGTTAATAATTTTGCATTATACCACGATTTATAACAATTAACGATTGTACACAGCATTTTCGACAGACTGCGTTGACTTTCTGTTATATCCCCGTACAACCATTTTCGAATCACCTTAAGGATTTTCAGACAAAAAATATCAGCTATGCTCAAGACAGGATAACTTTTGTTGTTGTATGGCAAGAAAACAAATCGTTTCTTTAAAGCAATAAAGCTTTTTTGTAGTTTACCAACACCTTTTGGCATCTGTTCTGCTCCACATACAGAACTGCCCACAATGTTTTAATTAAGTCAAACTTGGCACTAGGAAATATGCCATACTCTGCAACAGTTGTTATAATGAATTTAAAACGTCATACCATATATGATCAGGTGGACGTTAACATTAAATGTTCATTAACTGTGACGGATACGGGCAAATAAGTCCATATCTTTTCTTCAACGTCCTGTTATACATTTATAACGGCTTTAAGACAATATGACGAGTAGTTTGTGGTTAAAGGGTCTTTATGAAGCCTAAATTGTTGTATTCTGAAATTCGTTTGGAAAATGATAATTAATTTGTTAACAATAATTTAAAAAAAATATAAGTAACCAGTTATAACATTTTTATTTCTGTTTAGTATTGATGCAGATTAGAGAAGACCCACTTTTGTAAATCAGTGCTTGTTGTACAAAACACGATTAGCAAGTTTAGAGCAATGCTAGGCCTCGGGTACTATCGATAGTAGCAGACAAAAAGTTGATTTGAAAAAAGTCAAATGTTTCTTTAAATTTGAGCGATTTTGGAATGGTAGAATTTTGGAATAGTAAAAAACATCAATGTTATCAAGATTCCAATAAATAATGATATTGTATAACGTTCTTATTGTTGATTTTATATTCTATCAATGTGTTGTAGCATATGTAAACTGAATGTGTGCGCGCATACTAGCTTCGGGTATAAAATAATGTATTTCCGTGACTGATCACAAAAGGTGGTTATTGAAAAACGACAGAGGGGAATACATGCATGTTATATCATATTCATGTCGATCAGTCACTGAGTATAGTCAATGAATGTGAATTTCCATATAAAAATGCTCTATAACTTCAGTCTCTGAATTCAGATAAAAAGCCACCAAAATGCAGGATTTTACTTTTAATTTTCAAAATTTTCTAGAGGGAGGACCTCCAAACCCCCGATTGCAGGAAGGGGACAACCCCTGCCCCATGTACCGCTTCGCAACTTCGTTGATCAATAACAATCGTTGATGGGAAAATTCGCACCCCCTTTTTCAAAACTCTGGCTTCGGGCCTGTTTGTGTCCAAGGTTGGTGTGTATTTGTTGTTTAAATATCCACAATTCATCAATAACATGCAAACTAGAGGTATGTTTAAACAAGGACTCTTTGACGATATAAATTCGACAAAGCCTATCGCAGTATGATACATAGATTCCACAAGCATCACACATTTACATGTAGGGTTCAATGACACAAAAAATGATTAAACATACAGAATTAGCTTCTATCAGCCAGTATTAGGGTTTATCATTTCGGACAAACATGGAACCATACACTAGGGTGAATTTTTAAAATAATGTACACGTTTATTTGTCCTGTTAAGTGTAACAAATGCACAGGTAAAGGTTCAACAAACGTTCTTCAAACGCAGTTATTTTATGTAACTTTAATAGAAATGTCTATAAAAATGTATTTAAGTTTTTAAAACATACACTGAGCTAGGTGCAGCCCGTGTATGTCGATAAACCAAACGTACAGCAGAGAGACCAAAGTGTAGACATAACGGTCGAACTTTGTAGTACCGCAATTTGTTAAAAAAGCATATATATTCAAGGTAACTTTAAAAATGTAAACTATCGATTATGTTAAATGATAGTGTTTAGTTATAAGGTACTATTTCATTCGGCTCGCAATAATTACTAATTGGGTTAAATAGGGTGAATTTACTCGTGAAGGTGAAAAAGCATTACAAATACAAATATTTTATGCAATAAATGGATTGCATATTGCAATTATGTATGTATGTCATTATGTTTCATCCATTCACTTATGTATATCTGCTTTATATTTGTTTGAATCCACGAAATAACTTGCCGCTACTATTTTCTTCAGTTCATATAATGTAAAATGTAAATGTAAGACTAATGTTGCAGGGGATGAACTCTGTTGTATATGAATTAGAGGACACCCCCTTCCTGAGAAATAAATCTTTACACATTACTGTAAGTTATTATAAATTGATTTTAAAAAGAAGAGGAACCTGCCATGTAGCCCCTTTTTTCGAGACATTTAAATAATGCATTGTGATTAATATTATCAAAAGCCTTTTTCAAATCGATGTATAAGCAATAAAATCAGCCCTTTCCTTAATTAGAAATTTTTGAATCATTGCTTGAAGACAAAGCATAGTTTCAGCTGCTGAATATCCATGGCAAAATCCTGCCTGAGATTCTTTAATTTTATTATACGCTTCTTCCCAATCGTAATGGCGTTTGTTAATTATCCTAGTAAATATCTTATACATTGTATATCCAATTGAGATACCTGGGGATCGGTAATCGAGTCAGATTTATGGACTGGGCACTAGTTGCCCATGTTTGTGGGAATATACCATATTCAAATATAGTGTTTAAAGTAACATTACTATTCAAAATCAACGAAAAATTCGTACAATTGTTCGTAAAATAAACTTAACCAATTAAAACTCAGTGTTCCTTATGGCAATTGTCGAAATTTCAACGCCGGATGTGGTCTGATTAAATAGATAATTGTAGATACAAAATGCTCGTTTTAATTATTGTTTTTCATATCTATTCATACGACACATGAACACTAACACGGTGTTCGTGTGTCGTATGAATAGATATATTCGCGGGAATTAATTGTGGCCACAAATAAATAAAAACGAGCATTTTGTATCTACAAAAATCTAAGTAATCATATCACATCTAGCGTTGAAATTTTGGCTATTGCTATAAGGAACACTGATTGTTAAGGTGTTAACTTTATTTTACGAAAACCTTAACGAAATTTTCGTTGATTTTGAGCGTTATAGTGACTTAAAAAAAGTATGCAAAAATACGAAGCTATATCAACAACAGTATATTTCAATTCGGAAGGTATACCGTCAATTCCGCAAGTTTTATTATATATTAGTTTAGACATTGTTGCGAGAGTGACCTCATCAATTGATATTTGCTTATTAAGAACATTAGCGGTTGCGTCATAAGACACTCTCAAAATTTATTTTTAAAGAGTTTTCATTAATCAATAATTTACTAAAATAAGTATGCCATGTATCGGCGGGTATGTCACAACTAGTAGTGGGTTTACTATTCTTTTGTTTAAGAGTTTTCCTGAATAGGTCAGGCTTGTTTCTACAATTGAAAAATATTATTTCTCCTAGTTTTTTGATAATCAAGTATTTTAGTTTTACACAAGATCTTAAATTCGCTTGGTTTATTTTTATCATCTATCAAATCATTCTGTGAATTTGTTATACGAAATTCAAAACGCAGCACATTTGAAGTGTTTTTTTTCCACAAACTTGGTCCCACCATTCGGGTTGTAATGAACCAGCCATAAATGCTGGTCTTTTAAGCATACATTCGCCAGCTTTTTTTATGTAAGGAAGAAATAACGACAATTTATATATAAATTACATGTTAAGACATTTGAGAAACATGATAGTAGTTAAATAAATACATAAGCTCACTAACTAACGGATTGTGAAACAATTGCATTAAACCTGTTTTGTTCAGGAAACTAATGTAAAAAGTTAAGGGAATAGTGCAGCTTCAAATTCATATACAGATCGTACTAGAAATAGTGAATCATAGTAATGAAGACAGTAAACAGTAAACATTATTTTTTAGAGAACTTATTTCAAATGTCACCTCTGGTAGACTGGGCTATAAAACGATATATTTAAACATTATTGTTGCAGATGTCCTTATTGATCGACAAAAGCATGCAGGCTCTGCAGTTAGTACAGCAATCAGATTGGTGAGTCACCGGTGGAGCTCATGTGCGCAGACAATGAACAAGGATCTATCAAATAAGTATGTATAAATAAATCAGCCCCAAACTATATTATGTCTTACAATTAATACTACATAAACAATAATTAGGTAATAATAATAATAATGATTCTCATTTATTGTATTTGATAAACATTTCATGTATATGTATTTGGTATTTATTATTCAAACAAAGCTTATAATATAACTATGAATCAGTGGATATTTCTTATATTGACGAGTTATATGGGCCTACAAAAGCTTAAAGCACGAGGTTTAAGTGCGTACTTTCTGTATGCATTATATTCATTGATTTATATAAAAGGTTATTCCAGTGTATTGTTAAAATAAACAAGGGCTAAATAAATCTAGCGAAACTATCTATGTGGTCTATATATCTGATGAAAACATCTTTTATTTGGTAATTTGTGTGTTACATGTATATAACATTTTCACAAAACCAAATTGAGCAAATGTTTTAACATTTGAGGTAACCGTCCTCTCTTTTAAATTTCTAAATCAGTCACATCATCAAATTTAATGGAAATTAAATTGAACGATTTATTAACATTTAGGTTTGTTGTCTGATTTAAATGTCCTTTCATTAATGGAAAACATTTGTTTGCTTATCGGTTACCCTGGTACTCCTTTTTTTACTACATAGTAATGAACGATGAATGTCTTGTCTGCTGTTCTTTAAATGTTCAATCAAGGACCACACTATTTAAATACATAGAGGATATTTCTTGGATTTGGTGAAATATCAATTTTAATTCACGAATTATTATAGAAAATGATAGTTTCACAAGTGGCTCAGCCACGTGTGAAAAAATATTTTTTTCTATGACCACGAGTGAATTAAAATCGATATTCCACCAAATCCAACATATTTTCCTTTGATTTGATGCTAACAAACCATTATTTTGTATTTTTGCCATTCTGGACAATATAATTTTCTTTTGGGCGCCCCGAAATGTTATTAAATGTATGTTCAAGGGAAGCTTATGCGTGTGTTTTTATAAACATTCAATGCAGAGTAATCGCCCTTAGTAACATTTGGTCACATTATGGAAACCAAAGATATATAAAGATAGTTCCGATCAAACAATGACAATTATCGATAAGTTTCACTGTTATTTTTCACTGTTTGGAACAGTGAAATATTTCTCTATAAACCATCGGAGAGCATAAAATAACTGTGTATATTTGAAATGTTCCTAGGTCAATGTGGCTATATACACACCGATTATTGAAAATACATTGTGAGTGGTGACGTCTGCTTCACTATGGTGAATTCTTTTTTATATTAACGGCAATCTTTTGCTTTACAATAAAATTTTATTGTAGTTTAGTTTTTATTTGAAGCTTGATTTTCCTAAATAATTCCTATATTTTAAGATGCATACTCATACGAGAATATCTTTTTAGATTCAGATGGCACAGTATTTACAGAATTGCACTTTACTTCAATCTGCTCTACCCAGTTCTTCGCCAACGGTCGTTCAAAACAGTATACTCATTTATAAATTCATCATTTCTACGTACCTTTAATATGCAAAAAGTCTAAATCAACACAAGGACATGTGATAAAACAATAGTATTATGTATGCAATTAATGACCTATCGTTTGTTAAATGATTTCCATACTTTTGAATAAATATTCTAGTTCATTGAATACCGTAATTACTCTATGTTTTCGGACACTTAAAAATATTTTTTTTTCGTGTCCGAAAACTTAGATACAAAAAATATTCACAAAATACAGGTGTCCGAAAACTTAGAGTCGAAAATTGAAATGTCCGAAAATAGCGTAAATTGTATCAACGACTACCGGTAATAGCACGCGCTTGTAAAATACCATGCAGTTTAGTATAAATTACAGTTATATATGTTTACACTGGATTTTTTTTTTTTTTAAATGCTTTATTTATTAGACAGAAAGTTACTACAAGGTTGTACTTTGACCAACGAGTTCAAAGATGAGCATGTGATGTACCGATACTCGCTAGTATGAACCTGTAATTAACGCAATAAAAAAGCTAACTATGAATTCTTTGTTTGTTGATTTCCGATAGTTGTTGTCTAACACCTTCCATTGTTCGTAAAACTTGCAATAGGGTGCATCACACTTTGAAGCGTTTAGTATTTTTCACAGTTATTGTACTGAGAAGGAGTAGTACAATTGCGGTAGATAATTGAACTGTTAATTCGCACTATCCCTGGTAATTGTCATAACGCTTATGCTATCGGGCGAAACAATTGTTTAATACCGGTTTACAAGGTTATTTACCCAATAACGCAAATGGTCCGTTGCCCTCAGGCATGCACCTGCCATGTTTTATGATGTTAATCTGGTTGTAAAACCCCAGATGAAGAGGGCAATGAGGATGAAGCGGCAAGATTGAACGATTCCACTCCTGCTGGGCATGCACAAGTGGTTGTTCAAACAAGCACATTGTTGCCCGGGCCCTCCTTGCTCGCTCACATACCTTCACCAAGTAGTCCCGATAATTCACACCAGAATACAGAACCCCAAGTTCCAAACCCTCCAAGCATATACGGCGTAGTTTTCATGCCAAACGAAGTCCAGCGTTCGGAACTAATATTTTATCCCCCGAAATTCCAAACGCCGTCAGATGTACATGTGCATTCGAACCAAAATAATAAACATACAAAACACAATGTTGCAAATGTGCCTAATAGTTCCGACCTTTCGATCATGCAAGCTGGATGTACACCATCAGTAGAGAGCCAGGGTTGGATGAATTCTAATTTGCAGACAAGTCTTTTTTTATCATACGATGCAGGACAGTCTGTACGTGAACAACACCAGTCAGATAACGAATACTATCTGCGCCAAAATGTTTCAAGAGCACAATCCGGACTGCAAGAAATCAAACTTTTGTGTGATGCGGTTATTGTGTACGACCAGAATGATTTTGATTATGCTGTTGATATGAGAGATGAAATACAAGCTATAGTACGCACAGAGGTAGATGAACCTCTACGGATAAAATTATTTGACGACAGGGAATTCATGCAGTCTACTGTTCAAAATGTGCAAGATATTCTGAAAAATGCAAGCGTCGTTTTGGTCTATCTTTCGAATTATACTGAAAATTCCAGACAGGTTCAGTTATTCATCACAGAAGCAGTCGCATTGGCCAGTGTGAGCTTGACTAATCAAAATCCTTTGGGCTCGGGTTGTATATTCAGTGTCTGGCCTGTCCACTCACAGCCTCCTAACCGACGCAATTATCGGACACCCGCCGGACTGGTCAGTATCAGCGGCATTGACTGGTATAACAGGACCAGCAGATACACGCACACCAGAATTGTTGAACTTATGACAAATTCAATTCGGAGAAGGGGACTTATAGAGCACCAATCACGAAAGGAGTTAAGACAAACAACGCTACAGATACCGTTTACGCATGAGCAATATCATATAAGTGACGCACCAAAACATGCATGGACTGCTGATGCAAGTGCTTTTACGACACCAGGTGCACTAAACGTGCCTACTGATTTCACTGAACACATGCATGGGGGAAGAAATCATTTTACTAACGAGTATGACTTCAACGTTAATAATACGGAAAGCTTGATGAGACCAATGAGATTTGAACCAAACCAAGGTTCCGCTGGATCCTCTTACGCACAAGGCGGTGAACAATTTTCACCAATGGGCGAATATTACATCCAACCCGCGGACGACAGACAAAGGCCTACCACAAGTGTGACAAATATCCGTGCTGCCCACGGATATTGTGCCACAAACCAAATGCAATCAGCAATGCAGAATGCGCCAATCCAATTTCAACTAAGACCGCCGCAAAATAGTCCCGGTCCGCATTGGCCGCAGCATCCGCAGCAGCAACTGCAGGGTCGGATGACAATGAGTGGAGGGGATAGGACACCGGCACCCCTTCGACAGAATACGCAGCAGCACACACAGCAGCAAACGGGGAGTCAGAAGACAATTGTTATAGGGGATAGAACTTCGGAATATAGTTCCGGACCTTCCCGACATAAGAAGCAGCAGCAACAGCGGATTCAGAAAACAATTCACAGAGGTGATAGAACATCTATGCAGTTCGTTTCTAATCAGTCAACGAAAGACGTGGAAATCGTTAAACCTACAAGAACAGAAGGGGCCGTAGGAACGTATCACCAGGGTCCTGTAGATAGTGGTAATTAATGATACATTGTAGTACTAAGCACAGAACATACAATAAAAAATTCTTGGGAGTACGGTTTCAACTGCATACTTTATGCACACTTAATGGCACAACAACTATCATTTTGGAAATATGTGTCCTGAGAATTAGAAATATTTCTAATTTCATATTAAAATTCAAATGGTCCTTACAATATAATTACGAATAATATGCATTTATTACACCTGGAGTATGTTCCACTATTGTGAGCAGCCTTACATTTTAAGTATATTATTGTATGAAACATAAATTTTAAAGGCCGCGATCCCATCTTTAATAATTTGTTTTCAACCTTTGTTCTGAATATATGAGACATAGGATAAACTAACATAAACATTAACTTGTAGGAATTGGAATTTGGTTATGTAGAGCTACTTTGAACTAAAAAAATTATATTAATAAATTATTCTGTATTTATCATTAACTTGCAAATATTTTCCTGTATAGTATACTACAAGCGAATGGCAACAATAATTTATATACTGACAGTTTTATCTTCCTCACAACTGCAGTTTATCAAGGCGATCCTGACAGCAGTGAAGATGAGATGTTCGCTGGACACGGGAATCTTCCCGGATCAAAAGGCGGGCGTATTCTGAACATTGTTGGTAGCAAGGTCCTGCAGATAGGAAATGAAAACAGGGTGTCTAACGTCCGAAACATTGTGAAGAAAGACAGAAAACAAACGCAAGGAAAGAAAACACGTCTTACAGACAAAGAAAGGTTTATTTGATTTAATTCAAGTCATATTTTCCGACAAATGTTATCATTTATAAGAGATTATACACAGAGAAAAAAATGTAATATTAAGTTTTACATAGACGAACTGATAATCTTAAGTGTATGATTGTTTAAGAAATGCATACACCAGTACAGTAATGAGGACGAACCAAAGACACATTTACCCAAGTTAAATAACAAGAACACTGAACTTGAGATTAAGTCGTATATCATAAGCAAGGGCCTTAAATATACTAGCAAACCGGAGAGTCTAAGATTGAAATTTGGAAACGAAGCTACACAAACTAACGCGGCGAAAGCCGACAATGCCATAATTTATTCCTTAAATCTTGATTTCAGATGCAATACCGTGCAGAAAACATACAGTGGGTGTGGAAAACCGGCGAAAGGTGGAGTAAGCGGGTACGAACTGAATATACCATTGCAAGAACCCCAGCGCCATGCAAGAACTGACGTGCAAGGTGCTGGGAATGTCAGAAAAGACATTTCAGTCGAAAATACTGAGTTGACAGCACCGGTTTCGTATTCTGACCTTAGAAATTCGTCACACAGCCCGAAGTAGAATGCAACTATATCCGAGGACAGTCGTATCATGACGATGGATGGTGCTTCTTCTGTTCCTTCTTTGAACCAATCACCAAATAGGAGTGGGAATAATCAACTACGTCCCTTTCCCATTACAGACAATTTCCCAAGAGAGACAGT
Source organism: Dreissena polymorpha (assembly GCF_020536995.1). Classification (NCBI taxonomy): domain Eukaryota; kingdom Metazoa; phylum Mollusca; class Bivalvia; order Myida; family Dreissenidae; genus Dreissena; species Dreissena polymorpha. The sequence continues at coordinate 25,682,797 of NC_068359.1, read as the reverse complement.
GATTGAACTAATTTCATTGGATGAAAACACATTTGCACAAAGTTCTGACGAATCGTACGAAGAGGAAACAGCAGTTAGGACTGACATGCTAGACGCTAACCTATTTGGTAAACGCCAATATGACAATCAGCACGTTGGTCGAATGTTATTTGAGTCACACTCAAATCGATCATTCTCTCGCATGGTCAACAGATCTCTCGTAATCGAAAGCGAGACTTATGATCCTGCCAATGTCAGTGATGTGGATTGATATAATCTGTTGCAGAGTACTATGTATGGGGCCATATCACAAACTAAGCATTCGGTAATTCGTATATGACGAAAATATCTTAAACATATTTTGAAAATCAGAATATTAATGATCAAATACACTCGACAGAAATCAAAATCAACACTATTTATTTTGTTACACCTCTAAATCAGAGGTGTAAAAAAATAGTGTTGATTTTAGTAATGATTGTGTTTGTTATATTGTGAGTTATAATTAAAAATATCAATTCCAATTGTAAAATTAAGCCTCTTTAATGCGAAAATGGGGTTTCCTTTTATTCCAAGTCTAGGCTAAATTACAGCATGGAAAAAAACGATTCTGTAGTTGGATTTAAGTATTTTTACCTCATCCCTGAACGCCTAGTTATTTAAATATGTGGGTTAAAGCAATTAAAACGACAATCATGATTAAGCGGGATTTTACTCTGCTTATATGTTGAACATGTTTGTTGTTGTTGTGTGTGTTCTTTTCAATAGTTTTTAGTTGTTCTCGCTAGCCAGCAACTAATGTTCAGCGAATTTTGCAAGTCTGCTCTCAACTACGCTAGGCGGAGCGTCGTTGTATTGGAAAATCGATATTGGTCAATAAGAGCGCACGCTTTGCATGAGCGACAGCACAACCTGCAATAAAATTATGCAGACGACGAATGACGTACATTCCATACGCTAGGAGCGTCTGCTTTACTACGCTAGGAACGATACCCACCGCATCTGCCTGTTAATAATTCACCACTGGTACACTGCAGGCAGCGAGTGTGTGTGTGTGTATGTTATCAATAGTGTTTAACAACTTGTGCGACGACATTGGCCAGTCTAGTGTTTAACAGCTTGTGCGACGATATTGGCCAGTTTATCATTTAAATCTGTTCATATTGGCTGCTTTCAGGGAAAACCGGGCTGAATGCATGTTAAATAAGATTAGCCTGTGCACATTGATTAGCCTCTGCAATGCGCACAAGCTAATCAAGGACGACACTTTCTGATTTTATGGTGTTTTTCGTTTAAAGAGAGTTTCTGGTACTGGGATGACAACTCATCATGCAGTCAATATATAAAAAAATGTACATCATATGTCCCTGAAATAGGATGAGAGTTTCCACACACAAATATATTTCAAAACGCTCTTTTAATCATGATACTAATCATTGTTGCGTGAAAATCATCACTGATTGAAATAGCTGAGATACTTGAACATTTTGGAGCCTCTTATTCTCTTAATAAAATTGAGCTGTTTTTCGAAACCCTATGTCCCGCTCTGTATGTATAGAAATTGATGTCATCTTTCTAATATCTCAAGCATGCTATTTTAATTTCAATTTATGCTAAGAAGTATATAAATAGACCGCCATAAACCAAAATAAAACAAATTTGATCAAAACTTTACTCTTATATTGCAATTGAGCTGTTTAAATGCCGTCCCTATTTTTAATTTTTCCGTGTCATTACCGTTACTACTTTGTTGACTTGTGGAAATGTGCTGATTACTTCCCCTAAACAGCACTTCTTTACGTGACGTCATCAGTTAAACGCGGGTATTTTTTAATGTGGAAAAATGCTGGTTCTATGGCGGACGATTTAGAGGTAATAATCAAAGGTTAGTATGATGGTATTGGACGTGCATATTTGTAAAGTCATTACCGTACGTCAGTTTCTGTATATTTATTAAAAGATAATGTCGACTTTGACCTTCAAAATGCATTACATGTGTGTAATTAGATCAGATGAAATAAACATAAGGCGCCATTTTGGTTTATGACGTGGTACATTTGGTGAATCTGTATATAATTTTCATTACCGTTACGATCATTACCGATACCTATTTTTTTACAGTACAGCGTAACGGTGATGATTGATAGTGTAACGGTAATGATTGATTTAATAATAAAGGACATTTTTTATATATATGTTATATATAAGTTACAAAATAGAATATAAAATATTAATTGCAAAATGTTTTTTAAATAATAACCAATTTGCGAGTCACCGAGTCATTTTTAAACAAATACAAAACAATTTTATGCAGACGATCATAAATAAGGTGTGCTCTGTGAAAAGGGGGTTTGATGCATATGTGTAAAGTGTCGTCCCAGATTAGCCTGTGAAGACTGAACAGGCTAATCCCGAACGTCATTCTCCGGCTTAAGTGGATTTTTGCTAATAAGAGACTTATTTGAAACGAAAAATATAAAAGCGGAGAGTGTCGTCCACGATTAGCTTGTGCGAACTGCATAGGCTAATCTGGCACGACCATTTACGAACATGCAATTAACCACTTTTCACAGAGCATGGCTCATTGATGATTTAACAAAACAAAGCATGGCTCATTAATGATTTAACAAAACAAAGCAAACTCATGTTGTGAATTTGATTTACACAAGATAAATATAAACCGCAAATGCAATTAAGTTGATGACACAATGACAGTATTTAAATAGCACTTGTTTCTGAAACTGTTTACTCCTTTTTTCTTTTTTTTCCTACTTCAAGATGTTCTGATGTACATTGACTCTAACAGGCATTTTTATAACCATTTAACCTACACATAGTAATATGAGACATTTTCAAAAACAACTGTTAATTAAACAAAATGAGAACAAAGTTGTTGAAAAAATACTTAAATTGTTTTGATTTGACGTGCTAGTAACTTGAAGAATTCCATCTTTGTTTGTGTTTAGCAGCTCAAAAATAGTACATTTTATAGGGATTTACAAAGATGGCTATAAAGGTGGGCTAAACAAAGGGCAGAGCAAACCACGAGCTTTACAAGCAGAGAGAAGGAGAACGAAATCAACAAAGAAAAGAGACAGGCCAGTTCAAATCCGTTGAAAATATGACGCCAAGAGAAAAACGCCAAGTAAGAAAGAGATGGCGCCAAAACTCCAGAGAATACAGAGAAAGAAAGAAGACATCTGCACACATCCTAACACCCCCAACATCTCCTAATACCAATGCAGAGAATCCAAATCCTATACCCGAAGATAACCGACGCTTCCTGTCAATGAGAAGAAGTCTGGCCAGGAAACGGAAGAATCAGAAGGCTAAATGTTACCGACAAAATTCAAAGCTAGTTATTAAATTAAAATGTCAGCAACGTCTAACCGAAAGATACAAGAAAAGATATAACCGTCTGAAGAGAAAAGTAAATGATTTAAACAATGATGGCAATCATGATCAAGATACAAACCAGTTGTCAGGAAAGGCATACTTCTTGTATAAAAGCATGATAAATAACATTAGGCGCAGATACACTACCGCTAAATCAAATAAAGAGAGGCGTTTTATTGCAAGTTTAGTAGCCAGAAAACGCATATTAAAGCAATATGGTCTAATCACATTTGTTAAGTCAACGCTTTTCATGTCAAGGAAACATCTGCAAAAGAAACCACTGAGAAAACCAAATGTCAAGAGTTTGCAAATGAAGTCAGACGTAAAATCCTTTTATGAAAGAGATGACGTATCACAGCTTACAGCCGACAAGAAGTCAACAATAACAAGGAACAGAGACAAAAGACAAATCCGCCTCCTAAATGACGATCTAAAAAATCTACACTTAAAATACCTCAGTGAAAAGAACACAATATCATACACATTGTTCTGTCAGCTTCGCCCGTTTTGGGTCATTAAACCTAGAGAGAAAGACCGCAAAACCTGTCTGTGCAGGATCCATGACAATATTTGTCTAAAACTGCATGCTGCTCATACAGTTGGAATGGTAAGAACAAAGGATGTCAACACTTTGGTCACAGAGATTGTTTGTGATGAAACAAACAAGTCGTGTATGTACAGAGAATGCACACAATGCAAAGATAAGGTTCCAACCTTTGACTACACCAATGATAATGGCGAACAGGTAAAATGGTTTGAGTGGAAGACTAGAAGGGAAGAAATAGTGGACAAGGGAAATGATAGATCTAGGACTGTAACAAAGACTGTGAAGGACCAAGATCAAGGTACAAGAGAAGTGTTGGCATCTGAAATAAATGCTGAAATGCAGCAAGCATGTAGGCACAAATTTAACATTAGGAATCAATATACAACACTAAAATATTTAAGATCGAATTTAACACATGAAGAAATAATGGTTCACATTGATTTCTCGTTGGAGGATATGTGGTCGTTAACTATGATGGTATGCCATACCCTGGTGTTGTGCAAGCTGTCGCTGAAAATGATCTTGAAGTACAGGTTAGACAATCTTTTTTTAAATATAAGAGGTTTATTTTGTGAATAAAAAATACACTCATTTAAATCCGCAGGTCCCTAAAATATATATTGACTTCAACATTATAATGTCAATGGCATTTACTACATACTATATAATTTTATTGTATGACAATAACTTTATATTAGATCACCTTACAATTACGTCCAAATCAAAGTATCTCCAAAATTTGTAAAATTTGACCATAACTGCTATTATCGCAAAAATATAAGTATTATTGACAGATCTAAAATCTAAATAAGAGAAATTCCATGCGTCTCCATTTTCATCAATCTGTTCTATCATAAATATGATATCGTTAATCTCAGGTTATGCACAGAATCGGCAGAAAATGCTTCTTCTGGCCGAGGACGGAAGATGTGCTGTGGTATAGCCAGGACAAAATTATAACACTGCTCTCAAAAGAACCAGAGCAAGTTACGTCAAGACAACGACAGATACCACCTCATCTGTGGATGTTAATTGAACAAGAACTCGGCCTTTAAATGGCATTAAAACAAAACTAACACTTTTGAGCAACCAATACTATACAACACAAATACCATATGTGTTGGGTATAAACGAAATTAAAAATGTTACATGGACGTTTGTGTGATATTGGTCTTGTCAACCCTTGAAAACAAAATATCAAATTCGGCATCGTCTCATGTGGCATTTTGTTTTTGGGGTTATCAAGATCAGTGTCAAACATGCGGCCATGTAATATGAATAAGCGAATTAATATGTTTATAATGTTAGCAGATGTGTTGTGTTTTACATTAATTGTTTCCAGTTTGTGTTACATGATGCCATGTAATATGAATAAGCGAATTAGTATGTTTATAATGTTAGCAAATGTGTTGTGTTTTACATAAATTATTTCTAGTTTGTGTTACGTGATGTTATCACTACCGTTACCAAATTGAAAATACCGTTACGATTTATCATTACCGTAACAGCAAAGTTTAAGTGATTTCTAAGAATAAGGCTCATATTCTTGTTTTGTAATCTGTGACATCAGTAAATAATAGGTTGAATATTATGTGTATGTGCAAGACCGTCTCAAATGTTTCGCTTGATAATTGGCAATGAAAAAGTAAAAGTGCGCATTTTTGTAGTATTTGGAAATTCTTGCGTATATGTATAAGTCTTGGGTACATTATTCATAACATGTTATCAAAAGCGGCTGTATTTAAAACATGAAAATGACATCTCTTCATAAAATCGATAATTTTGTAGCACTAGCTATTATTTGTTAAATAAAGCATGTTTTATTATTTGTAACGGTAGTGATGTTTTTTCTTGACAGATGTTCAATAAAATAATATGATTTTCATATTTTTTGTGATCAATTCGCCCAATACCTAAAAGGCCATGCGATTAATATATTTCAATCATATAACCCCTTCTAAACTTTTATTGCAAGCTATGTATTCATACGTATCAAGTGGTTTCTCTCGTACGTTTTTTATATATTGACTATGCATTAAGCCCTGTTTTTCCAAAATGAAGCGTAAATGACCTTTTTTATTAAAGATTTGAAAACAAAACACATCTCAACCTGTGCTTTAAGACACACTCTTTATAAATTTAAAAGGGTGGTGTGCATTTCAAACTTGCGATATAAAAAGCTGTAACATAATTTTGAAAACTGAGTTGCGTCTTAGATTATAGAATAGCGAACAACTTCTGTGCCTTCAGCGCTTTGATCATTGTTATCATTGTATAGACCGCCAAACTTGAACCATTTGGAATACATGAGTTTTTTGATACTGAAATCGACTGAAACAGTACCCAACTAGAATAGTTTTATGGTATCAGTGACTTGTGACATACGTGTAAAAAACAATAGCAAGCATTAATTAAGTCAGACACCTAGTGTTTGTGTATCACATTAATGTTTGCGAGCTATATGTATACTATTATGTTAATTATAGAAAAATATATGTTAAGTTTCAATTATTTAGTATAAAAAATATTATGCTGCTGATGAAGGCTGTTATGTTGCTTTATTGTTGTTGTTTTTTCACTAGACCCATAGAGGGATGATTATACACAAGATCCAACAATAACGCAAATGGTCCGCTGCCCTCAGGCATGCACCTGCCATGTTTTATGGTGTAAATCTGGTTGTAAAACCCCATGATCGAATTGCCATTTGATATGAAAACAGGACCGAAATTTGGTTAAATAGCGCTGTAAAATATACTGTCCGAAAACTTAGAGACATTAATTATGGACGAAAACTCGTGTGTCCGAAAATTAAGGGTCACGAACATAATTATTTTTGCTAAAAACAGGGGTGTCCGAAAACTTAGAGCGTCCGAAAACATAGAGTAATTACGGTACTCGATGATTTACACAAGTTTATTTGTTATACTATTATAAGTGAACGTTTAAAAATTGTTTGACTTATTTAATGCCGAATTTTTCAATACAGTCTTAATTTCTTGTTGTCTTTCTTCTTCAGTTGCGTTCGTTTTTGTTGTAGACGATACTGATAGTTCTAGTAGCCCAGATGAAGAGGGCAATGAGGATGAAGCGGCAAGATTGAACGATTCCACTCCTGCTGGGCATGCACAAGTGGTTGTTCAAACAAGCACATTGTTGCCCGGGCCCTCCTTGCTCGCTCACATACCTTCACCAAGTAGTCCCGATAATTCACACCAGAATACAGAACCCCAAGTTCCAAACCCTCCAAGCATACAGGGCGTAGTTTTCATGCCAAATGAAGTTCAGCGTTCGGAACTAATATTTTATCCCCCGATATCCCAAACGCCGTCAGATGTACATTTGCATTCGAACAAAAATAATAAACATACAAAACACAATGTTGCAAATGTGCCTAATAGTTCCGACCTGTCGATCCTGCAAGCTGGATGTACACCATCAGTAGAGAGCCAGGGTTGGATAAATTCTAATTTGCAGACAAGTCTTTTTTTATCATTATGTTCATATTAAATTTATCAGTCTTTGTAGTTCAGCGGAAGAACACTTCCCCTGCTTTGTGGGAAGAAATATGGGTTCAACACCCAGCAAAGGCCATAATTTACACATGTGCTATTTGGAGGATAAAATGCTTTTGCATGGCATTTGTTTTACTATTGGTATACTTTGATCATTTTTTATCATCAATTTCAAGAATGATCCTTATTGGTATTTATTTCCCTTTCATTATTCATGTACAAAGTCCATTTCAAGACCAAACTATTAACTGTGTAGGTATGTTTTAATGTAATGTTTAATTATATATTAACAATTAACACCATTTAAATGGATTGTTGTTTTCAAAACCACAGTTGAAGGACTACAACTTAAAAAACCCAAAATCAGACTTGTTCTCACATCATCTGTTGCTGGCATCGGGTTTGATCCCCCAAGTGGGACGAGGATAATACATGCACGACCACCTCGTAACCTGTCTTAGTACCTCCAGGAGATACTAGATAACAACAAAAGGGACCTTGCAAAAAAACTTGCTGGAATTCAAGAAGACATAGTTCAGTATTGCAACAATGAGGATAACTTCCTTAGGGAATTGTTGTTGAAACCTTTTGGATTTTCAAAATCTGCAAGAATTTAAAATGAAAATTGTTGTTCATTTTTCCCGCATGAAAAGCTTACAAATTTAGACATAGCCGGAGCATTTGGTAATAATGTGTAAATATGTACATGTAGTAATGAAAATTTCATTGTGTGTGTATCCCATTCAACAGGTTGGTGTTGGGTTTGCAATTTACCGGTAACAGGTCATTGCAGAGTTAATAAATACGTGTGCTATATATTTTTATGCCCCCGGTAGGGTGGCATATAGCAGTTGAACTGTCCGTCAGTCAGTATGTCAGTCTGTCGGTCCGTCCGAAAAAAAACTTTAATGCTGGCCATAACTTTTGCAATATTGAAGATAGCAACTTGATATTTGGCATGCATGTGTATCTCATGAAGCTGCACATTTTGAGTGGTGGAAGTTCAAGGTCAAGGTCATCCTTCAAGGTCAAAGGTAAAAAAAATATTTATTTTTTTTTGTCAAAGCGGCGTTCTCATGAAGCTGCACATTTTGAGTGGTGGAAGTTCAAGGTCAAGGTCATCCTTCAAGGTTAAAGGTAAAAAAAAAAGTATTTCAAAGCGGCGCAAAAGCGGGCATTGTGTTTCTGACGAACGCATCTCTTTTTTTAAAAACATGTTATACTGTCAATTACACACACAAGACAAATTGACTCTAAAATATTTTTGCCCTATATTTTTATCAGTATTGTTTTTTCAATTCACTTTTGTTTTATTCTGAAAAAAGTTTCAAAAATTACAAGTTTTCAGTGAACCCGCGTTTTTCCGGAATTCGATAGTCCGGAAAACTCGCGATCCGGACGAAAGTCAAGGGGAACGGATTTATTATGCAGTATTTTCCCTCGTTAAGTCCGGAATCTCGCGTTCCGGATCCGGACATATATTTCGCGACACCGATCTGTGTATTTAGTATTTAGCTGTAATTATGTCTCGTTAATACGGATGCTTCCCAACATGGGGCTTAATCGACCCCCGCCGAATAAACAAAAGCGCATACATTAAGTATTGTTGATTTAGGCTTAATGGCCAACCTGTCGTTTAAACAAAAGCGCGATCACCGAGGCGTGAAATATTACTTTGTTTAGGAGTGATAGCTAATACGCGTGACTAAACATGATTCGACTTCGACTTTACTTAAACTTAAATTTGAGTCGGCATTACAGAATGCATCTTAAATGACACACTTGGCGATTGATTTTCTTTAATGTCTTTAATGAGATGAACACGCGACCAATTAAGACGCTGATTACAATGCGCAGGAACAAGAATGATGAGTGTTCTTCAAGACCGAACCATCAAGGAGTGTCGCCAAACAAAAGTGACGGATTTTTTTCGAAATGAACTTGTCATGCGTGAAAAGTTGTGCTAGGATTATTTAAACAATCCGTTAAAAACTTGTCGCTATGATTTTTAACATGTCGCTATTTTAATCATTTCAAAATTCTGAGATGAGTTATAAATAAATATATTAAAACAGTATGGCAGTTTTCTGTTTTATTTTCATTTGCCTTCAACATCCTTAATTTGTAACTCTGTGACTTTACCAGCTTACAGCTCGCGTGCCACCCATGGCAACGTCTTTTTACTGCGGCAGTATGACACGAGATACACGCAGTCCTCGTGGTGTGTACATGTACTACAATTCGGTTACGCGTTTTTGTATTTATATTGTTTAACAACATTTGATTTTTTAAACTAAATAAACTAAAAAAATGCCTGCGTAACAAGACAATTATCATATACCAGTGACAGAGATTGCTTCAGTAAGTATACACCGTATCATCTGTATCATTGCACACCACATCATCTGTCTCATGTGCATAGTATAGATAGCCAAAGTGGTCAAGGAACTGTCTTAATGAATTTAAGGTTCATGGGGGGGATAAAATTCATTAAAAATTCGCTTTGGTTTTTCTTCATTCAATGTGGTACAATATGGTCAAACTATATATCATTTTAAAGCTAAAGACGGATAGAATAACATAAACACATTTTTGACATTCAATATTTGTGTGCTTTATTCATATTTTGGTTTAAAACCAATACATTTTTACACTAATTTACAAAATCTCAATCTAAAGTTAGGAAGGATATGCACTACCTTAAGTTGAATAAATACAAAGCTATATACATATACAAGGTCAAGTTAGCAACATTTCACAGAAAATTATTGTCATAAAACAACAAATGAGTTTTTATTCAACTGCCTATTTTGGATAAATTTCCTAAACAAAGTTCTAAAAATAACTAAAACGTAACTACTTTTTAAAAATCCAGGTATGGTGGATAGTAAGAGTCACAATTCTTCTTCAAAGGCTTAACAATTTTGTTATTTACCTCTCAACCAAATTGCAAATTTAAACCATCTAAAATTGAAATAGATTGCAGACGACATATAAAATTGTAAAGAATTATAAAGAAATTGGCAAACCGATTGATTTTATATTTCGATTACTTCTACCCATTTTGAAAGCGTGGCCCTCGCTGTGCTCCGTAGAAAAACGTGCAAAACAAATCGGTCGAAACCACGTGCAGTAGTGAGAAAACCGGGTATGTGTATACACATACCTGAGAAAACACAAACATATTTTGACAGTTGGTTCGCAACTAGTAAAACAACTATTAACATTAATCAGCAAGAGATCGCACTCAATAACATAAATGACCACGTAGAGATATCATCACTTACCCTATTTCAAATATTTTCCAGCTGAAAATTGTCCCCCACACGTCTTTTTTAGTTTATTTGTATTGTTTTTTCTGGAGCCGAAGTGCATCTCACAGAATATCCATCTAACTTCCGTTGTTTTCACTTTCGTTATTAAAAACTTTGTTTAAAAGAATTATTTCTCCTTTTAGATTGTTAAAGCGTTGTGTTATTATATATTATCAATAGAATAGTATACCGTGATGAATTTAACGGAGTTACGTATCGATCTTTCTGTCAGTCTGTAAGCGTACTATTTCATGCGCAATAATATAAGTATGGTGATTCGACAACAATTGTAAACATTGGTGAAATGCTTCTTACATAGTTATTCTTTTGAGTGTTTATGAGGTCTGATCGTGCAGTTTGCAAACATCAACGGAAAGATTACAATCCAATGCATTTGTCATCGTCAACTGTTTGGAATGTCAATTAGGCGATGGGTTAGTTTTTAGCATGTTTCTTTCTATGTTATGAATTTACAAATGGCTGCCCCCATGGTGATGAAATGACATGTGTTCGAGTTTTGATATTTCTAGATATGTAAACTTTTTTTACTATTTAAGCGTAACTTGCCCTCGTCAATGTCGATATTATTCACTAGTTATATAATTTTCCGCCGAAATACGTGGAATAAACATGATTCAGATTTTTGAAAATAATGTATATTTTAGTGTTAAAATCGCTTTGTATTTTGATTGATTTTGTGGATGGTATGATACGTTGATGTACAAAATTGGTAACAGTTTGAAGGAAAAACATCCTTTAAAGCATATATGTATACATTTTCAATGTGGCACTCTTCCTTTAGTCAAATTTGAGTTCAATGCTTGGGGTCCCACATTTTTCAAAATGAAGCCTCTACATGAACCTTAACAGTAATTCATAGTTGTCAGATTTTGACTTCAGCAGCGGAATATTATTTCGGTTGCAACTGGAATCAGGACTCCCCATGCCAAAGAAATCCATCAACTGCTCCTTCACCATCTGTTTACCTGCAAGCGACAGGAATCATGATGCGCTTTAAAGGAGCCCTAAACCTTTACAGTAACATCGCTCTTTTTCAACTTGCATTTGTAATGGTAAAGAATTCCAGTTTGTCTCAGAGTTTTGTAGCTGAACAGCCCTTTAAAGCATTTCTGAAACGAAAGAGACATGTCAATGAAACATATTTTATACTTGAATTACCAGTCAGAAATTGTATGAAAGTTTCCATATATTTAAAATATTAATGAAAATTCACTGAACCTTTACTGCAGAAAGCATTTTTATAGTATCAACTAGCAGTATTAAAAAAAGAATATTCAAGAACTTTTCTCAACTAAGAGTATGCCCCACTTGTCTCAGTGTTGGATGTTGTTGTAATAGCTATTAATTTGATAAAGCTATTTTTGACATATTCTAGACTTGTGAATAAAAATAACCAAACAATAAGATAAATTTAAAAAAGGGTGCACAACTAAGCCAATATTAAATGAAGAATAAATGCCCAAGTGAAATGGGTTCTCCTTGTATTTGAAACATGTACACTAAATGTGAACCAACTATTTCTGATAGGTTCCGAGAAACAGAGGGCCATGATTGCGCTATATCGCTCACCCAACATATGTTATTCTTCAGGTTAAAAAATCAACAGCTGTTTGTTTATAATATGACCCATTTCACTTGGGCATTTAACTCTTCATTTAATATTGGCTTAGTTGTGCCGTTATGGCGGAATTGTCCGAGGGTACCCGATTGATCTGAAGCCGACAAAAGCTACATTCAAGAACAGTTTCGTTGAAGACAATGACAGTGCGATGCTCACTGAAGAGCCTCCTGTTGTTGACCCTCCAGCATCGGTTGTCAAAAGTGCTACAACACCTATAACAATGAGATCCGGCAGAATAGTTAAAGTGCCATCAAAGTACAGTGATTACAAAGTTGATATTAAGATTTAATGGCATACACTGTGTTTAGGGGCATAATAAACCCCGTGATGCCATTCTGTCTCAAGACAGATCCAAATTCTAGTCTAAAAAACTCTTGTAAGCTGATGCTCATTTAAGCTTAAGTGTAGTTGAGGTTTTTATAGAAAGGTTCAGAGACATTGAGAGACATTGATTCTAGTCATTTGTTTTTAGTTGATACATAACCATAGTTAATCTCATAGTTTAAAACTATTTAAAAAATGCATAGGTAATGTGACAGTTACAATTTTCACAATTATTCATAAATTCATTGTGAAAGATGTTAAGAAATAGTTGCATTTTGTTAAAAAAGGAAGCCGCTGTATAACTAACTGTATTGATACATGTGTAGACAATGGACAAGTTTATTCCCTTCAATTGAATATATGGAATCAAAGGGAAATACGAAAATGTGTTCTGGAGATGGACAACATCTTAGAGTTACCTCTCTTGAGCTTTATTGCATTTGATAAAATGTAATTTGTCAATGAGTGAAACTGATGTTTGAAATTGTTAACTTGGTATTTGAATACAGTAACATTAATGTAGTAGCATTAGAAATGTAAATGATAACTATTGATTGTTTAAGATAAATTTAAAGAACTTTCATTGTTATGTTAAAACATTATAATTACATAGACATATCAGTTTTTAACACTTTTCTTAAAGTTGATGTCATTAATATTATTAATTTATCTTAAGGAGAGGGATGTCATGTATTCGTAAATGTTTATTGGTTTGTAACCTTGATCTGGTAGACGATTATTTAATAAAGAGAACGAGTCACGCCGTCAACATGTCTTAGTGCTGTTTATTACACGCACGCACACACGAACAAGTGTAAGGAGTTATAATGCTTTAACGTGTTTTTTTCTTCCGGCGTGGCTCTCTAAGATGGACATAGACATAGATTTCTTGCAAAACCTATATGCAGCTAAAGAATTAATTGCCAATAAAATACGCACATACGTTTTAATGAATGCAAACTTACAACAACTGTTAAATGTATAAAACAAACTGATAGTGTTCTTCTGTTAAAAAAGCGCTCTGAGCGCATATTTCAATTTATGGTTAGATTGTCGTCGCTTCGTGCGATTAATAAGATCTAACAATTCCAGAAGATTTTATTAAAAACTAAAATGTTAAACACATGTATTTAAGTACAGTTAAGTGACAAAAGTGCTGTGATTCGTGGATGTATATTCTTGTTAATTAACACTCTTGTAGCAGAGTTGTCGTTAAGTGCTCTTACATAACAAGAATCGTGTCTTACTGGAACGATAACCAACGTTAACGTTAATTGCAAGGACCAAAAATCCAGTATTGATTAAAGGTTTTGAAATTATTTTTAATTTCGCCAATATTAAAACTTTGTATTTATATTGCTGTAACTATTTTGTGTCCGCATACATCGAGAAAATTGTTTTTTAAACACTGCTAAAACCCTTTGCTTTTTATTAAGACGCTACGTTTTATTCTCAACGTAGTCGTTTAATGTTACATGTTGCACAGAATTTTATGTTCGAAATTGTATCAATAAAACGTATTACGATTTACGACAACACAACCGTATCTAGGTCACTTTGTTCAATGCAAAACAATAATTCAATTGACACCATACAGGAATAAGTTTATAAGACCACCCTCCATATTAAAGTGCTTCACTAACAACGAGGACAGGATTTTTCTATACGTTAACCTTGCATGCTAATGAATGGGTGAAACTTACGTGCATGGCATGGCGCTTTTTCTGAGCCCAATACGTAGGTGAATGGAAAGTACCCACGTGCATTTTTCACGGAAAAGATTATTGATAATAATTGAGTTTATCTCAATTCAGGTATGTGTCATGGCGTCCGTATAATCTTGTTTTCGATAAGTTTTGTTTACATGGAGCGAGAATTAGATACCGAACCAAAGATCTTTCGTCCATTTTCCTGTCTTTTTATATAAAGCATATAGCATCTGACACGAATTGTCATTGCATACCATATTTTATTACGCCTGTTCATATATCGGTTATAAACGATTGCAACGTTGACGGCTCAGATTATTGCTTGTTTACGCGAAGTTTGGTTCATAGGGAGCGCAACTCAGCGATTCTTAAACGAAACGTAGCCAAACATATTTCGTTCCTGGGTCCTGTTCATTTATTTGAATGCAGGCATTAAGGCAATATTTCCATAAAGGATCTGACACGAGTTGTAAATGTTATCTGTTACCATATTTTATTAATCTTGTTTAAGAATTGTGTTAATAAGTATGCTTAGTAACTTATATCCGGGACGAGTTTAATAAATAACGATATGGCATGACGAGAGTCAGATCGTTGTTGAGCACATGCTGGTAAATCTTTAAAGAAGTATAAATTGCATGACGTTAGTTGACGTTCAAACGTCATTTCAGCAAAATAACAGACAGACAGACAGTTCATTCAGACTTGTACAAATGTACAATCGTCTTCATGCACAAATACACATATTATTCTCTGTCACATAATTAGGTATAACAACATAACATTTGATAACAAATAATAGTCGTTTAAGAATACAAAAATAAATAAATCGATGGTAATAACACATGTTGGTTCTATCAAGGTTCTATTTATCCCTATATATACCTGATACGAAACTGAGATCTATCAAGGCGGTTCTGTAATTTATTGAACAGTATTATTAAGAACGGCATTTCTTATAACAAAATAATTATTAACGGGTATGTAGCGACTCTTAATCTTACTTAAAAATAAGCGCAATCGTCGAGGAAGTAAGTCTCAATATTCTTCATATTCCAAAGAGGTTTTGAAAACTGTATACATATCAAATACTTAATTTGTATTCATGTTACTACACTTTTATTGTTTAAAATTGTCACTAAGTCTTCATTTGAACTAATAAAACTTGCACAACGTTTGGATTTTCAAATACGTAATAAAGTCCAAAAATTATTTAAAATTTGCTTGACATTTGAGACTCAATATGTATAACGTTTATTACAATCGTTAAAGCATGTTTGTAAGCTCTTTGAATTATATATCATAATGCATTGTTAAGAATTTTTAACATTTTAAATTTTTTATAATTTTAACAAACGTGTTTGAATACAATGTATATCTACCTTATTTACCATAAATAACAACATTATATGTATTTATTTCAACATGTAAACAATAAAGTAACGTGATTGGTCAGTCAAGCAAAATGTAGACGATGAAATCGCTCTATATTGCAGATATACAGGATCTGAAATGAGTTGTCATATCATGTCATATTTTATTAAACGAGCACATGAGCCTTTGGCGAGCTTAATTACTAAAATATCATGGACGCGTTTGATAAGCATGGTATGACATGATAACGATAGTCAGATATTTTTATGTC
Organism: Dreissena polymorpha; assembly: GCF_020536995.1. Classification (NCBI taxonomy): domain Eukaryota; kingdom Metazoa; phylum Mollusca; class Bivalvia; order Myida; family Dreissenidae; genus Dreissena; species Dreissena polymorpha. Next base: position 25,666,726 of record NC_068359.1, on the reverse strand, counting down.
CCCCAGTCTATACTGGGGGACATATTGTTTTTGCCCTGTCTGTTTGTTGGTTTGCGTCAAACTGTAACATTGGCCATAACTTTTGCAATATTGAAGATAGCAACTTGATATTTGGCATGCATATGTTTCTCATGGACTTAAACATTTTTAGTGGAGAAAGGTCAAGGTCATCCTTCAAGGTCAAAGGTCAAATATATGGGGGGACATAGTGTTTCACAAACACATCTTGTTTATAACATGCTTTTAAATTAAAAAAATAAATAAAATAATAACGTAAACGTCGCGATAAAACCGTTAAGTTGTTGACAGATCGCGACGTCACTTGACGTAACCTCGTGATATCAGTAAAATAACGTAAAGCCATCGGTCAGTCAAACGAGAAGTAGCCATTTAAAACACTCTACAAGCCATTGTGCACACATTTGAGATATAAACAATATACGAAATGGTTAAATAACGCATTAAAAGGGGTGCAGCATGTGATATCATTGTTCGTGAGGGTTATATTGTATTTAAAACAAGGTATAGCATATGCTACAATAGGATTTGTTTTACATCGTTCATTGGCCCAGCCTCATAATTTCATATAGGCAGGCGCTTGTCGTATGGTTATTTAATATTTACCCAGATATTTATAATGACCTTTTAAAATAGGCATACATTTTCCCGTCCTTTATATTTCATGCAACCTGACTTTGGTCTTGTGTTTATTTTTTGTAATTGTCCGTCCCTGCAAAAAACGTGTTTTTCCCGATTTTCAAACATATATTCCATTTTATTCGACAATCCTTTATTGCTAACCAACCGAAGGTACATCAATCATTCTTTAAATTAACAAAATAAAATAAATTATTACAACGCGCACAGTTGTTTTTTATCATCAAATGTAATTATAGTACATCAAATTAAACAAACCCACGAAACGTTTAGAAACACATGAATTAGTGGATATTTGCCTACTGGAGGGTTATTCCATAAAACTCAACAGCATAAGTTGACTCTTAATATACGCCAGTGCATGCCTGTCATAAACTATAAATGACTTTTTTTATAAACTTTTTCAAGAGATCGGTGTTTGGCATAATTCCAACCAAGGACAGGTATTGCAACAAAGTTTTGCTCAATTACCTGCAATACATGATAGTACTATTCAGAGACGTATTTTGATTCATTTTCGATATTACTGTTCTATATAGTTGTCAGGTAGGTGCTCCGTTTGATAAAACCGTGTTTTGATGTGTTTTGTGGTCTTTTGCTCTTATACTCAATGAATTTCCAAGCTCCCATTCATTACACACATGTGCCTTTACCCAACGATCTATAAAATATTGCAATTTGAAGATAATAAATAATGTGTATAAAAGACTGAATTGTTCTTTAACATGTTGGTCTGGATTACCGGTATATATGTGTCCATTGTCATTTTGTACATTTATAATGGTGTGCATGGTATTGTTTGTAACATGTGTTACATATCACACATACGAGCAAGAAAATAACGAGCGAATTGTGTTAAAATCACTGTCGTTCAACATTATTTGAAATCGAAAGTAGACCCCGGTTATATAAAAACAAATTCAGTACATATTGTTCCATAGGATAGTGAAAAGAAAATATATATGTTATGTAATGCGTTGATGAACGGGCTTTACTTTTTGAATTGTATAAACAATTCGTTAATGAGTTGATTAGAAGATCCTCACGATAAAGATCAGCCGACACAATTCAACGAATACTACTTTCGTGAAGACCCTCAAACGTACGTGTCTATATTTATACACGGAATTTCCGATGTGAAGTACAGAGGTATTTATGAGTTTTGTTTTTCGATGATATTTTGTATAAAAAAAAAATAGGAATTTACCATCAATTTGCAGGAAATTCCTCTGGAAAACTACACATTAATGGTGGGCTTTAAAGCGATGTGTTTAAAAACATTTATAATGGAGGCAAATGTTTAAATAATTAGATTGAAAATGTTCACCGCTCAGATTATTAATAGAATCGCGAATGATATTTAGCGAACAGGGAAAACATTATATTAAAATGTATTCCCTTAAAAAAAACTGTTTAAAATAGTATCTCTAGTTATTTTTCATAATTATTGTGATTGAATAAACACAAAAATATTCTCACGAAATGTAAACATTTGTAATATTGAAAGTCATCCTTCTGTCATTGGAATTTCCAAATCAGTGACATCATCAAAATCAAATTCCGAAACTATTGTTATGCTTACGTTTCAGAATTAAATCATAATTAATTTTAATTATTTGATGTATTTAAGTATTTTTGTTACGTTTTCAACTCCCTGTCATTGTAAAAACATTTGATTGCGCATGTTTTCCCGTGGTGTACCTATTTGTTTTGCGAGCGGCTCGGTGCCATGTTCCGTTTCAAACGTTCCATCGATTTAAGGCCCAATTTGTTTATAAGCTTTTTATTGCTTTTGGGGTTTATTTATTTATAATTTTTTATTTACATTAAGTATTTCTTGTCTTTTTCTTAATATCTTTTATAATGCAGAATTAAATGCCTTTGTTATTGTGCATGTACTCTTTTTTATACAACATTCACTGTTGTAACGTGGAAATCAAGTCAAATTGTTTCCAGGTGATGATCCCTGCATGTTTTGTTGCATTTGATTAGCCGATAGCATTCTCTCGCGTACAGACCAATGGCAGCTTAATTTTAATGGCCCATAATTAAAGACAAATTCTTTTCAAATTCAGATGGAAAGATTGGCGGTGTCTTTTATAATAACAATCCTACCAAGCGGTCAGCAATCATCAGTTTATCAGATTGGTATTCCCTATTTCTTTCCTCAAAATACACTCCTTTCATTGCTTTGATGTACGGAAAGTCCATCAAATATTCCAGTTTGTAATTTTAAATTAACATGGGCACATGGGCTGAACAAAAGTTTTAAAATAGTAATCAAATCACTCTATATACACAGAAATATTCGCTAAAAGTCCTTTTACTAATATTAAATGACCTTATAATTAAAATGCATGTAAACTCCCGTAGGCACCAATATTTCGATGAATACAAATATATATATATAATGTATATATGTACATATAATTGAAATTGAATATTCGTGTTACGCAATTGTTGTCAACATATTGGTGGTCCTTTAAATAAATTGCGGAAATTACTCTTGCCTGTTCGCAAATATAAAATACCAATTGATTATGATGCAAAACACGACATATCGTTTGTGTAAGGATTTCCAAATGAGTGTATCCTAATGCCGTAATGCTAAAATATTAAACACAAGTTTTTTGTTTAAGTTGTATTAGTTCCGAATACAGAAAAATATGACTAAATAATATACTAGGCAAGTAAAAATAAATAATAAATTACGTATACATAACGTATATATGACGCTCTTGTTGTATCTGTGTACGTACTTCAGTAGCCTCTTTGTTGTAGAAGGCACTGAAAATAGTCAAGATGGAATAGTTGAAGGCGAAAGTCATGAAAACGACAGACGTCTTTCGAGCATGGACATTACAATTGCGGATGATACTGAGTCAGAAACAACTGGTTCTGACAAACACAAGATTGTTGAAGAAATGATGTCAAGACAGTCACATGGTTGCCCAGGCCCTCCTGGCTTTCAGACAGACCTTCCTATGTCAAATGAAACCGATTTTTCTCGTCATCGGACGATCCTACAGACAGAAGTCAAAACGGAAAGTATATCAAGACCTTCTAACCCTCGAGGCATTCAAGGCGGACTTTTCGATTCGAACGAAATCCAGCGTTCGATACCAATTATTTACCCACCAACAGTGCCATCGTCAAGTGTTTCAATGCGTTCGGACCGGTCCTACGTACAAGCTACAGGCATACAGGGCTGTCTTTCCGAGCCAAACGCGACCGAGAGGACGGCGCCAATAGTATACCCTCCAAAATGGCGCACACTGTCAGATTTACAAGAAGAATCAAAACAATTTAATCAATCTTCAAGAACCAATCATCCAAGTGCGTTCGGAAGTTCGAACCCGTCATGCGTACAAGCTTCAATTTCAAAAGAGCACCAGTATTTTGAATCGCCCTATCGGCAGACAGTGCGCTTGTTGTCAGGAGTTCAAGAACAGTCTGTGCCAGAACAAGACCAATTCATATCAGTGAAAGATTTCAATCAACGAGGAGTTCAAGCAATAAATTATGATGATGAAGAGGATCTTCTGAAATCAAAAAAGAAAGAAAAAGAAGAAGGAACTGTTACAACAGAGCACATAAAAGATGAAAACGGCAAACAATCGGAGAAGCGTGTCAAATTCAGTGAAGACGTGAAGATGGACAAGGCTGATGATTCTTTCAAAGACCTAAAGGATTTTATCAAACAATATGTAAAACAGGAAAAAGGGCCCACACGGTCAGATATCAAACGTTTGTGTGATGCAGTAATTGTGTATGACAAGAATGATTATGATTATGCTGTTGACATGAAAGATGAAATAAAAGCTATGGTCACTCAAGAGCTAAACGATGAGTTACGGATAGAATTATTTGACGACGAAAAATTCATGCAGTCTCATGTTCAAGTTGTGCAAGATGTTCTGAAAAATGCAAGTGTCGTTTTGGTCTATCTTTCTAAGAATACGGAACAATCCGGACGGGTTCAGTTTTTCATCGAAGAAGCAATCGCATTGACTAGGATTGGTCCGGTTGACAAGGACGTTCTAGTCTCGGACTGTGAGTTCAGTGTACGGCCAGTCCACTCGCAGCCTTCAAACAAACGTAATTATCGGACACCTCCCGGACTGGCTAGTGTCACCGGAATCGACTGGTTTGACAAGTCCAAATACACGTACGACAGAATTGTTGCAATCATGAAAAACGCCATTCGGAGAAGAAAACGTATAGAGAACCCGCGGCAAGTACAAGATATGTTCAGACAAACGATGAATCGAACAGGTTCATTGACACAGCAGCAATTTCACAGAAGGGACACACCTCAACATGCGTGGGCTTCTGGTACAAGTGCTTTTACGACATCAGGGCCACGATACACGCCGCAGGCTACCACTGAACCTTTGTATAGAGGAATCAATGACCCTATCCAGCATGGCTTCAACATAAGTGATGCTGAAAGACGAATGAGCATTGAACCTAACCAAGGTTCCGCTGCGTCCTCTTACACAAAAGGCGGTGATCATTTTCTTAGAACGGGTGAAAAATATTCACAACCCGAGTTCTGTTACGTGTATGCGAACGTGAATACATCGTTCACATCTTATAGTGAACCAGTAGCACCTTTCGGTGTTCAACAAAATATTTCGCGACCGACTAGGGCTTTGGGTCTTGATCTTGGTTATCAACCTGCAGAGGAACCTGAATTTCATGGTTACCATAGAATAGGTCAGTTTTCAAGGATTGGAGAGCAGAGTCATTTTCTCAGACACAATCAGATGCCTTTGAACGAGGAGCCGCAATACAGACGGGATGGCGGTGACGATAAACATGTCATGGGGCTTGTAAACGACGGGCAAAGGACAAACACAAGTCGTACAAACATCCGTTCTGCAGACGGGTATGATGCCACAAACCAACTACACCCAAGGCATTCGGCAATGCAGCAGGCACCAGGTGCACGACGACAAAGAGCGACAGAATATACTCCCAGACAAATGCAGCAGCAGACGCCGCAGCAACAACAACCAAAAGGTCAGATGGATAATGGCAGAGGGATTATAACTTCTGAGATGTTGATTTATAACCTGTCAACGAACGACGTGGAAATCGATAATCCTACAAGTACACAAGAAAGCAGACGGATGTACGACCAGGGTCCTGCAGATAATGGTAATTAAGGTTATTAAAAAACGAATGTTATTGTATAAACATTTAAATTACTACGGATAAGGTTTCATTTGTAATCTATACGGAACAAAACGCTATGTCAGTTTTTACAATTTTGTTCAAAATTGAGAAACAGACAAATTCAAATTAAATTGGCCCAACCTTAATTGCTACAAAAGGATAACAATACAGTAGTTTCCTTTGACTAAAAGATGTTTCAGCATTTAGAGCGCCCTAATACATTAAGAAAACCCTGATAACATGAATCCACATTTATAAAAATAGCTTATTTTAACATGAGCTGCGACATGTTTGTTTTTTACAAAAAGGACAATAAGTGTGCGTTATTCTGCAACAAACAATTGGCGGAGCCTAATGTTATTAGATAAGTTCAGGGAGTTTGAAAATATTTTTCAGTTAATAGGACGAGCGTTTATGCGCGATCCAGCAGTAAAACAAAATTGTACAATTGAAATATGAAAGTTCAAGAATTAATCAATTTTAAAGTTTTGTTTAGTTGGCAAACGCTTATTTGTTTTTAACAATAAATATGTCATCACTTTGATTATTCATTCGATGTTAATGAATGAAGCTAAAGTCATTTTGCATAGTTTGTGTGTGCTGAGGTTACGGAAACCGATCATATCATAAAGACGAATTATTTATAAATTCGTTGTAGAACCCAGCCTTTATAATGTGTATGTTAATTGGCGTGCTGCATGTATTGACATGTATAATGTAATCTTACGGTTGGTAACACGAAGAATTTCTCTCTTGAAATATATCTGAAGTTCATTATTCGTATATTTAAATATTTACTATTACAGTTTACACAGAAGATTCTGACAGCAGTGAAGACGAGTTGTGGGATCCACTTGGAAATCTACCCGGATCAAAAGGCGGGCGGGTAGTAAACATTGTTGGAAGCCAGGTCCTGCAAATCGGTAATCTAAACAGCGTAACTAACGTCAGAAACATTGTGAAGAAAGACAGAAAACACTCGAATGAAAAGAAAACTCAAGATAAAGACAACGCAAGGTTTATTTGTTTGCTTTCAAGTCTTTTTTCCGACAGTTTTTTTTTAATTATAATACTATTTGTAAAGATAAAATATAATTTAATATCCTTTTTAACATAGACTGATGTTCTTATGTTTATTATTGTTTTAGAAATGTTTGTATTATTACAGTTATGGGGTTGCGCCAAAGAATAATTTAGCCGAGTTAAACAACAACACAGAAAGCGAGGAAAAGCCGGATGTCAGAAGCAAACACATAAAATATACTAGCAAACCGGAAAGTGTCTCACAGACATTTCTAAACGAAGCAAAACAACCAAACGGGGCAAAGAGCGGCAACGATTTAAGCGATTCTGTAGATCTTTTTTCCAAAAATAATGATATACAGAAGACAGACAATATCTTTGGACAACCTGTAAAAGATGGAGTGAGCAGGTATAAACTGAATATACCATTGGAAGAGCCGCGACGTCAGAAAAATACCGACGCTCAAGTTGTTGAAAATGTTAGATACATGTCTGAAGAAAATACACAGTTAACTGCAAAGGTTTCGTACTCTGTCCTTCAAACGACGACAGAAAGACCTAGGTTACATGACAAGAGTTCCGAGGAAGGTCATTTCATGACCACAGATGGTAGTCCTTCGGTATTGTCTTTGAGTTCCGCGCCAAACGCCGTTGACCGTTCTCATCCACATGCCTTTACAAATCTAATGACAGTTGCTCACCTCAATTCACTGGATGAAACTACAGAGATACAAAGGTTGGACGAATTCGCTTGGACTGAATCATACAATGAAGAAACCGGAATGTTCACAAGTGATTTATCAGACGCGGACCTTTTTGGTGATGGCAGACATGACCGTCAGAATGTTGGTCGAACATTATTTACGTCACGCTCCGCTACGTCGTTCTCAGACCTGGTCAACAAATCCCTCGTGACTGAAGAAGAGAGTTTCGTTCTTACGAATGTCAGTGATGTGGACTGATTTGATCCATAGAAGAGTTGCGCATAGGGGCTTTATCTTCAAAACTTCAAAAATCTAACTTAGCTAAGGTCGAATTAGAAGATCTATTTATAAATCTATTGATAGATGAATTACTAGTTTATTAAAATTATGAAATTATATTGATGTTTAATTGAGTTAAACCATTTGAACAAACTTGATGTATTTTATGAAATTACGAAATTAACGTCAGTTTTAACTGAGATGCTTTGTGGGGATGCGCCAAAGACTCGCACATGCTGATACAATAGTCTCAATTGAGTAACTGGTAGTATGAAGCAGTTACACTTGACCGCTATTTTTATACTACAACTGTCTTTATAACATCTAACATAGTCATATATATCATTATACCATGTGATACTTTTAAGTATGGTCTATACTAGTAATGGACATGCGACTTGTTTATGCATACATGATACAAAAATTGCATTAATAATCTTAGAGATCAAACGTTCCTTATTCTAAAGTTTATTTCACCAGTAAATGGTCGCTAAAATTAAGACCATCGTCACGTTTCTTCACAGTGACATTTATGTGTTAAATTTTGATATCATATTACTATTATATTTCTTGACATTAAAATGTGTCGATTACGTTCATTTGACATTTTAACATATACACTCAACGCTAAGCATAATCTGATAAAATAATGAAATAATAATACATTCTACATTTTAAATTTCAATTAAATCTCAGTAGGTTTTGTGTTTCTTTACTGCTCACACGTAAAACGTTTTTTCAATAATCTGCTATGAATCTTAGAAATGCAAACGATTATGTCATTGCATCATGACATTCTCTCTTGCAATTCAAACCTGCCTCTAGAACAAGTAATGGTTAGTAATGAATACACATCTCGAAACACCACCATATTGCTTTACTGTATATAGGAATGTAAATACATATAATTGTTGAGAATTATGTTTACTGCTTTTTATGCTCCCCATTAAATACATATGGGGAGCTTATAGTTGCCAGTTTGTCCTTCCATCACACTTGTGTTACAGTTTCTCATAGCGCCGTCAATATTTAACCGATCTTTATATTTGGCATGTAGGTACCTTGCATCGACCTCTACCTTTTGATGAGGTTTGACGTCACATGGATCAAGGTCACCGAGGCTAAAAATAGATTTTCCGTCACACTTGTGTTACAGTTTCTCATAGCGCCTTCAATATTTTACCGATATTTGGCATGTAGGTACCTTGCATGGACTTCTACCTTTTGATGAGGTTTGATGTCACTGGGGTCAAGGTAAAGGTCACCGAGGCTAATAATAGATTTTCCGTCACACTTTTGTTACAGTTTCTCATAGCGCCTTCAATATTTAACCGATCTCTTACGTATTTGGCATGTAGGTACCTTGCATGGACCTCTACCTTTTGATGAGGTTTGACGTCACTGTGGTTAAGGTCAAGGTCACCGAGGCTAATAATAGATGTTGTCAATGTCACACTTTTTTCCACACAATTAACCCATATATCGACATAGCATCATCGGGGAGCATCAATCATTTTCACTGATATCCCTGTCTTTACTTGCGCACAATTAATTACATAGCGTTCACCGTTTTCTGCTGCGATACAATGCAAACTGCAAATTCTTGCGCAATACTTTAATAAGACGACAAAGCGTTTTCAACGTAGTTAAAGTTTGACTTATTATACTCGGGAGAGTACTCGTTTGTTCGCCTTTTATGTGCTTATTACATAATTAATGTCTCATAATTGTATTACTTTGCTTTTCTTTTGTATGCTGTTATATATGTTTGTGATTTTTCCCCTATTTTAGCTGAAAAATTGAATCGTCCGAAAGTAAATAAATTGCCAAAACATGTACTTGAACCACACATTTTTGTCAGAACTTAAGGTCTTACCCTTTTTATGCCCCACTTCGAAGAAGAGGGGGTATATTGTTTTGCACATGTCGGTCGGTCCGTCCGTCGGTCGGTCCGTCGGTCGGTCCGTCCACCAGATGGTTTCCGGATGATAACTCAAGAACGCTTAGGCCTAGGATCATGAAACGTCGTAGGTACATTGAGCATGCCTGACAGATGACCCTTATTGATTTTAAGGTCACTAGGTCAAAGGTCAAGGTCACAGTGACTCGAAATAGTAAAATAGTTTCCGGATGATAACTCAAGAATGCTTAGTATTCTTAGTATTTCGCCTTTAAAATTGAAAAAAGGGTAACGTTTATATGTGTCTTTGTGACTTTTTCAAAGAAATTTAAAGTACTTCCTTTACAGTTCTGAATTTTCTTAATTTGAAACCAATAAAAAGGATATTTACTTGAAGAAGCATACTGCTTTTTCTACATATATTACTTCTATTTGCACAGAATCCATTAGATCTACAAATTAATTTGTAAAGGTAAATGCACATTTGTACTCTTTTTGGGTTTTTAATGATTCCATTGACACGTATAAAATTATGTAGGACACTTCCATGTATTAAATTTGCTGCAATACATCCATGTCTTTTTGAAGAATAACATTTGACATAACATAACAACTGCTGCAGTTTTTGTTCATTATCACCAATCGTTATCCTGGCTGATTATGTATCAACAGTAGCCGATTCGTAAATTAGCTATTCTGATGCAGTGCTTTTTTCGCCACTGTCCGTAATCTACACAATATCTAAAAGCACATTTAAAACGGTTACGGTTGTTTTTTTAGTCTTGTTTAGTACAGAAGAGTAAATTAATAACACAGATATTTGTTCGTATTTATCGGCATTTGTCTCTATATTTAATCATGTTTTTGTAGTTGGTCCCCTGAATGTAAATATATGACATTGAGTCAATCAATGTAACATACTGCGAAAACGAACTTTTGAGGCCAATCATTTTGTCCCTGATAAAATCCTGTTATTGTGTTATGTATATACACATTTATTGTTATCAAAGACTTTTCATGTTGAAATTTAAATACACAAAATTGCAAATAAAGCCCGTAAGTGTATGTTGAATGTTATTTATCAATTAATATCAAGTCGTTCAAAAAGCTCTTCCTTCCCCGATGCATGTCATCAGTTTTCGAGATTATTTAACGACAATGCATTGATGTATTAACTACAAACTAGTCAATTATTGATTTGGATTAGAAACAATAGTCTGCATTGAGTAGAATAACGTTTACCCGGTTCTCGATCTGTAATTTCACAGCCACGCCCCTTAAACAACTCACTTGAAAATGCACTCCGTATACACAAGTGTTGTTGTTTTTTTTTTGCTTTGAACTAAATGGGAGAAGGTTTGAAAAACGGATTGCTTAAATGGACGAATTAGGTGCTTTCACTGTCTTAAAAATATAGGCTTGAGTATCGCTTAGAGGGGCCTTTTCATGTTTTGGAAAATGGACAAAATACAACAAATAAATAAAGTTTCAGATTCGCTAACTTTCGTTTTAGTTATGATATTTGTGAGGAAACAGTAATACTGAACATTAACCATCCTCTAAAATATCCATTGTATGCATCTTTTGACGCTTTAAAAACCTGAAAATTATAAAGCGTTGCAAAGTGAAACAATTGAATAACTTGGAGAGTTCTGTTGTTGTCGTTATATTTTGTGACACTTCGAGGATTGCTTATATAAAGTATAAAATACATCACTCATTGTGCGAACACGGATGGCCGATTGGTTGCGTTAGACTTTTACTCCAGTTGTTCCAGCCCAGTTGAGGATTACTTTTTTTTTCTTTAAATTTATTCTTGTTTTTTTACATTGATCAATAGAGCATTTAATGACAAATTTCAATACATGCCAAAATCTGAGAAAATGCCACTTTAATAATTTTCAAATACCAAATAGTCGAAATAAACTCAAAACACACTAACAAATGTACCGAACCTGATTAATGTGAATTTTGGGCCATCGATTCTCTACTATATAAAATATCTTTCAAATACCTTTCTTGAAAATGTGTCAAATTTAAAGGGGCCTTTTGACGTTTTGGTAAATTGACAAAATTAAAAAAAGTTGTTTCAGATTCGCAAATTTTTGTTTTAGTTATGATATTTGTGAGGAAATAGTAATACTGAACATTTACCATGCTCTAAAATATCCTGTATATGCATCTTTTGACGATTTGAAAACCTGAAAATTTTAAAGCGTTGCAACGCAAAACAATTGAATTATTTGGAAAGTTCTGTTGTTGTCGTTATTTTTTGGGACAATAAAAGGATTGCTTATATAAGTAAAACATACATCCGCTTACACCATTAGCACGGATGGTCGAGTGGTCTAAGCGGCAGACTTTTTACTCCAGGACACCAGGGGTCAGTGGTTCGAGCCCAGTTTAGGGTTACTTTTTTAAATTGTATTCTTGTTGTTTTTTTATTGGAGATTTTTAGGTCCAATATTTAAATTTATCAATATAAAGCAGAATTATGGAACAACACTCCACTTATCAATTTACTTTAAACGTTTAAACATTTCTTACATGGGTTTTTGTTGCATGGTCTTAACATTTGATAATAAGACTCTAACGTTTACGTTTTAACAAAGTTTTTTTTAATGTTATACCCTTCGTGTTGGCAAGCAAGTTAGAAATTTTGAATATCACTATACAATTGAAAAATAAGAGAAGGTATTTCAGTTTAAGGTATGAATAACATATACAAGACACACAAATCCGCTTGCGTGAAAAATAAAGAAAGGAAAAAGGGGATATAAACGCAGCTATGAAAAATAAAGGAGAACGTGTCTATGAACATAAACGTTTCAAGCCCTCATTTCTAAACAACATAAGTACATAAAAAATCGGGTATATGAAAATGTAAATGAGGAAAATATTCTCATACTCATATTCGAAAACTAAGTGAAGCAAATTTCCGCTTTATAAAAAAGTGACCGCATATTAACGCAGGACAAGCGTCCGCCTGTGTGAATTAATAAATACGAGGGTCAATATTCGACGTTAAATAATACGCATTGCATAGTTCTCTAGTACTCTTTGTAATGTCTGAATGAAATATAAGGTGATGGCAACTATGACATGTTTATCCATTTGTTGCAGTAGTGACGAATTCAACCGACGCCAAAAGAAGTCATATGAAGCAATTTGTTACAAAGAAAATTGGACCATTGGGTGTGGCAAGTTTTGAAGCAAGGGGCATTATTTGAACAAAGTTTCTAGAGAACAACAGTAAAATTCTGCATATATTATTGCTACTTTTGGAGATTGGGGTTTCAGAGGAAAAGCAGCATGGCCATGATTTGGTGAAACATCAACATCATCTTGTTTAATTTAACCAGGTTTCCGGTAGGGTGGCATATAGCAGTTGAACTGTCAGTCCGTCTGTCAGTCTGTGCTTACTTTTGCAATATTGAAGATAGCAACTTGATATTTGGCATGCATGTGTATCTCATGGAGCTGCACATTTTGAGTGGTGAAAGGTCAATGTAATCCTTCAAGGTCAAAGGTCAAAAAACAAAATCCAAGGGAAGTAACAAGCTTTAAAGGGAGAGAATTTATATTTTATATCATTTGGCAGGTACAGATCATTTTCACAAGGGAAGTAATATTTTTAAAAGGGATATAATCCAAAACAAATCATTAATTCAAAGCGGCGCAGTAGGGGGCATGGTGTTTCTGACAAACACATCTCTTGTTCTAATAAATAATTAGTAAAAAAGACAAATCAGGCATTGATATGTGTAATGAACATGATTTTCTACACACCAATGCAAAAAAAAACAAGAGCACCATCTTGCGGGTGCAGACCGTTCATCTATTTTTTTTTGGTGAAGGGAACTATCTCAATACTTCAATCAAAAAAGATGGATGGGTGGGGTGGAGAGGGGTGTATAGTGTGGGGTGTGGTCATTTATTACATTATCTTCCAAAAATAAGAAATAAAAATGCAAAAACAAAATAAATATATATATATATATTTTTTTTTTTGGGGGGGGGGATTCTTGGGTGGGATAGTTGGACGGTCTTTCAAAAATTAAATAATAAAAATAAATATTGGGTGGGGTCGGGGGGTAATAGTGTGAGGGTATGGTCATTTATAAGATGATCTTTCAACAACAAAAAATAAAAATTGTTTTTTTTTTGGGGGGGGGGGATTCGGGGGGGGCATGGGGGATGGTTTGGGTGGAGTCTATTGTAGTATGTCATGTAAGAGTTGTTTTGTCAAAGTATCAATCAAATCTGATCATAAATAACGAAGTCATGGCAATTTTTGCAAAATTTAATTATTTGACCTTGAGAGTCAAGGTCATTCAAAGGTCAATGTAAAATTTAACTTGCCAGGTACAGTACCCTCATGATAGTATGAAAGTATTTGAAGTTTGAAAGCAATAGCCTTGATACTTTAGAAGTAAAGTGGATGTAAACACAAAATTTAACCATATATTCAAAGTTACTAAGTCAAAAAAAGGTCATAATTCCGTCAAAATGACAAGCAGATTTATGCAACTTGTTCCGTACAGTCCCCTTATGATAGTTTGTGAGTGAAAGCAATAGCTATGATACTTTAGGAGTAAAGCGGCTAAAAACACAAAACTTAACGAAATTTTCAATTTTCTAAGTATAAAGGGCCCATAATTCTGTCAAAATGCCAGTCAGAGTTACATAACTTTGCCTGCACAGTCCCCTTATGATAGTAAGTAAGTGTCGCCAGTATGAAAGCAATAGCTTTGATACTTAAGGAATAAAGTGGACCTAAACACAAAACTTAACCAAATTTTCAATTTTCTAAGTATAAAAAGAGCACATAATTCTGTCAAAATGCACACCATAGTTATCTAACTTTGCCTGCCCAGTCCCCTCATGATAGTAAGTAAGTGTACCAAGTTTGAATGCGATAGCTTTGATGCTTTATGAGAAAAGTGGACCTAAACACAAAACTTAACAAAAATTTCAATTTTCTAAGTATAAAAAGGGCACATAATTATGTCAAAATGCACGCCAGAATTATCTAACTTTGCCTGCCCAGTCCCCTCATGATAGTAAGTAAGTGTACCAAGTTTGAATGCAATAGCTTTGATACTTTATGAGAAAAGTGGACCTAAACACAAAACTTAACCGGATGCCGACGCCGACGCTGACGCCGACGCCAAGGTGATGACAATAGCTCATTTTTTTTTCAAAAAATAGATGAGCTAACAATTATTTGGCCACTTGAATGTTTTAAATGTGCAACGGTGATTCAATATGGTTATACAAATAATGGGGAGAGCCAATATTAGACGCTATTGTAGATACCGGTATGAAAACATACCACAAAGCAAGTGGGACCGTGTATATACCGTCTTTTCCATTTTCATTTTGCATTAGACACAACGAAAAACAAAATTAATGTATATTAGTTCATATTCCGATTTTCTTATAACCAGAACAAAAACAAAAAAAAACAAAAAAACGTTGAGTTCTTTGTATCGTTTTTCGGTGTACTAATAACAAAACAAAACAAAAATCTTATTTCTCTATTCATATTTCGTTTCAATTTTAATTATACAAAAATCAATATATGAAAATTGAAACACAGTGCCTGTTTCCATTTACCGTTCTTGAATTGATAAAACGGTTTACGAAAAACGAGGGGCGCTCCGCTGTTTTGGAGAGATAAGTCGTGATTGATCTTTTTGCGCAATTTTCTCCCTTAGATCTTAATATTTTTGAATACATACATGTAGACAATAATAGACGAAGAATAGTCGAGTCTTGGGACAGCTATTATTGGCTACTCTGATGGGAAAATAAATAGATCTAGTAACATTATATTTCAACACCATTAAATTATAATAATAGAAAAATCAACGCTAATGAAAGTCAATTATTTAAAATACCATATACGTTACAACTATGAAATTGTTACAAATTTATGAATAATGTTTTTAGGTACGTTTTTTCCACTTTTCGAAATCCTTTTTACATGAACTGGATGTGTATAAAAGGAATAAAATAATACATTTTTCGACTTTTCGTGCACTTTAACAGATCACGCAAGCCAACGCTTGCTTGAATGCGCGTTTCTCTCTGCAAATCATACACGAATAGTTACAGATGTACAAGCTTTTTTATAATTGTATTCGAGTTCCATTTTAGGAGACAACCATTGTCTAAAACGGAACGTTTCAACGCGTGCAAGTAGTTTCTATAGGCGTTACGCATGCTATTCGCCTTCTTTATGAACCGTAACATTTAAAGTCATTTTTAGCGGCGTTATTGGCGTCGCACTGAAGTGCGGCGACTCGTATGTAATACGTTTTTTTCGCTTATGGGAGGAGAAGTCATTTTACGGATCAATGTATATATTATATGAAGGTATATGAAGGTAAATATTTTGTAAGCATTAACTTCATCTTGAGCGCTTTTTCCGGAACATTAAATATGTATTTTAATAAGTTATTAAATAGGCACATTTATTAATATTATTAATAATATTATATATAATTATTTCAAGCGCAAAACGGTTTCATATAAGGCGTTTGGTTAAAACTCTATCAGAGCAAATAGCACTAGACATATCACAGTTCAGTTGTGAAATGTAACATGTACATGTATTTGTACTTAATCGAACGAATTATAAATTATATTTTAGACACCTTGCACTTAACCATTTCATAAGCTTCAAACAACTTTTTATTAATTATCCTTGTGTCTTGTTCTTTATTTCAATATTGGCAGTACTAATACAACTATAACACTCTATTATGTACGGTGATGTAAAAAGGGGACATTTTAGCAGCCGCCGCCGATTATTGTTCTTCTTTAAACATCATCCGGGTCTAAGGGTTAATAATAATTGGAAACCGGGATTCAGGGGAAGGGGTATTACAGCTCTTAAAATGTAAGGACCTCTCCCTAATTATAGGACTAAAACGAGTTTGTTTTTTTGTAAAATTAGTACTGAATTTGCATAGTATACAGGCAAAGAAAAAGACGTGTCATAAGGGCAAAGAAAAGGAAGTTTCATAAGAGACTAACTAAAGCCCTATCAATTCGGTTGGATCGACATGAAATACCGGTACGTTGGGAAACATTTAGATGGAAGATTATGATCATTTCAATTTGGACAAATACATAATATGGAAAAACAACTAAAAATATCCACGTATTCTTCTCTAATACGGCGTGTCTTTCTCTCCCCCCAAAATGCACGTAAGAAGCCATCCTGGTCGAAAAACAACTGAAAATATCCACGTCTTCTTCCCTTACGGCGTGTCTTTCCCTCCCCAAAAATGCACATAAGAAGCCATCCTAATCGAAATAAGTGATGAATTCTTATGTAAAGGAAAAAAGAACGCGCAATAGCCACGAATGAGTTACCTCCCCAAGACAGCAGCACAGAGCAAAGAACTTTTTTTTATTTATAGATTGTTCAACAGCGCCACTCGTTTTTCGTTTTTTGTAAACCGTAATATCAAACCAAGAACGGTAAACGAGACCAAGTTTTAATCATTGATTTTCGTTGTATGAAGATTGAAACGAAATTTGAAGAGGGAAATACATTTCGCATTTTGTTTTATAATTAGTACAACAAAAAACGATAAAAAGAAGTTAATTTTGTTTTCGTACTTTGTTTTTGTTTCGGTTATTAGAAAATCGGAATATAAACGAATATGCCTTAATTCTCAAGTTTCGTTGTGTCGAATACAAAACGAAAAAGGAAAAGACGGTATATATTACACGGACCCAAGTGCCAGGCAGGGCAATTAACATGTAAGTGAAAACAGATAGGCACTGCTTTGATTCGAGTTGAATAATACGTTTATTAAAGGGCTCCATTCCGTATACAATATCAAAGTTATGGCTGATGAAGGAATTTTCGGTCTGTTTAATGGCTCTATGTGACCTTTGACTTCTACGTATGGCCTTGACCTTTGATGTACGTAAATAGGTATTACACGCGAAAACGACGTCTTAAGAACGTTTACATTTTTGCAAATTAAATTTAAACTCCGTCAATACGTTCCATAGTTACGGACAAATCATGCATCGATGTTTGTAATGAACATGTTCTTGCACAAATGCAAAAAATCAATTCTTATGCCACTCGAATGTCTTAAATGTGCAACGGTAATCTTTATAGTAATACAAATAAAGGGGAGGGCCAATATCTGACGTTAAATAAAAATGTATTGAATAGTTCACTGTGAAATGTTTGCATAAAACTAAAATGGAGGGGCAAATCCATTAATTTAAAAGGACAAATGTAGATACCAGTATATGAAAACATACCACAGAGCAAGTGTCAGGCAGGGCAATTAACATGTACGTGATACGTGCAGAAAATGGATGGGCACTGTTTTAATTCGAGTTAAATAATATGTTTATTAAAGGACTCCCGTCCATAGACAATATCAAAGTTATGGCTAATGAACGAATTTTCCGGCTGTTAAATGTCTCAATTTGACATTTGAAATCTAAGTATGACCTTGACCTTTTATATACCTAAATAGGTATTACATGCGAAACGACGTCTTACGAAGGTTTACATTTTTGGAAATTAAATTTAAAATCCGTCAATACGTTACATATTTAGGGACGAGACAGTTATTTCAGGACACTCAAACAGTGCGACTGGCATATGCCACCTTCTTAAAAGGGGGGGGGGGGGCATAAAATGTGTGTCTGTGTCGTATGAACAAACCTGCACAGAGTTGTTGGGATTTCCTTATAGTGCACATGTCTTTTTAACATGAATGGGTTTAATTATGTACAAAACACAATTATTTGTATATACAAATCGTCGATTTACCGGTAACAATTCTGAAGAATCTTGTTTTTGCTTTTTTATTCATCTTTGCTTTATTTTAAAAAAATCGTGTAAAATCGCTTTAATGACATGTTAGTGAAATTTGAAATGTATAGGGATACCAGTAATCATCCTTCTACCTCAAATATACAGTGTTTAATAAACACATCAGTTTGTAAAAGTAGTTATTAATATGTGAGATTTATTGAACAGATAAATAACAGAAGTTCATTTCGAAATCATGTCAACAATCAATTCTAGCATTTCAGAAGACGGATACAATAATGGTCATTACAAATATGAATTTCATGTACATATTCATGTTTATTCACAATTGAGACATGTAAAACATCTAAGGTGGTACAAAATTAAGCACTCAAATTAAAAAATATAAACTTTCTAAACTAAAAACAACCTACTAGAATAGGAAAATATGTGTCATAAAAAATAGTTACAATCTTAA
Source organism: Dreissena polymorpha (assembly GCF_020536995.1). Classification (NCBI taxonomy): domain Eukaryota; kingdom Metazoa; phylum Mollusca; class Bivalvia; order Myida; family Dreissenidae; genus Dreissena; species Dreissena polymorpha. The sequence goes on along the minus strand of NC_068359.1, from coordinate 25,647,704 downwards.
TAATTAAAACTACTGATCTTTGGAGAAATGAACATATTTTTATATCAATTTTAATTTTGACATGTTAATATAATTCATTTTTTTCTTAAACGTAGCAACAATCTAGGCTCATAAATATAAACATTATAACGCTATTTTTAAGTTCAGTTGAACATACATGACATGTAAATCTGTATTTCTAAGACTATTCAAAACACCTTATTTAAGAAATTCTGCCTAATAACTATTTTTCTTGATAGTATTTTTTACTTGTACACCAAGAATTATGCAAGTTCTCAAACATCTGTGTACAATCATCAATTATAACATTTCAGTATTTCATGTTTTTCATAATATATTTGCAAGGGCTATGGTGCAAAATAATGGCAAAACAGCATATAGCACTGAAAACTGTTCTCACATCATGTGAATTGTGTCTTTACAAGAGTTGTTTCCTACTTTAAATATACATTTTAACAATGAGCCCTTTTGAATTAACACTGGATATAGATAACCATATAGTACACAAATACAATTCAAACACTGAAAAAGTAAAAAAGATCAAAAAAGGCTGTAAATAATAAATGTATGTAGGTTGTTACAATTGTGAAACATGTTAAATGTAAAATTTACCCATTTATGCCTAGCGTCTAGAAAAAAGGCCTTGGCAAACAGCGTAGACACTGATTAGACGCCGCATAATGCGGCGTCTCATCAGGGTCTGAGCTGTTTGCTTAAAGGAATTTCTGTAAGAAATATTCTAAATATAGAAATAAATATACTAGACATCCCTAATTTTGGAAAGTAATTGATCCAATTTAGAAGGATGGGAGAGTCCACTAGGCATAAATGGGTTAAGTTCTGTATAAGAATCACAAAGTCATATGCTCAATGTGCTTGACCAAACAAAGGTTGTATCTCCTGATTGTGTTGAGTGTTCAAAGTTTGAAAGCTGAGGAACTTGGTTTGCGTGCATCAGTATTTGAGAAAACAGTCACAGATTTATGAATTCTAGTACCTTTTTACCTTTTTTCAAAAGGACTTAAAACAAAAAAACTTGCAAATATGCTTCATTATATGTAAGAAACATGGAAAGCTTCAGGAATGTATTCATTATAAAGACATTTCTACATGTTTTTAACTACCGCTAAGACACTTTGTGAATATAGGCCCTGCTTTAATATGGGCGGTCAGGCATTAAATAGGCCCATACACTTATGGAATGTTACAGTTAGAAAAAAATTTTTTTAGCTAACGACTAGACAATAATCTTGGCTCAAAAGTCATTAACGTAGCGAATGTTATAATTTTTTAGGATCTTTCGAACTTTTATAAACAATACCCTTTTGGAATACCAGCATGCAAAACCTTTGAACTTATACAATTTCATAACATTTGGTTGTATTATCATTTGAAGAGATGGTTTTCAAAAGTTTTAATACACTTTACGATCATGGGTCCCAATTTACATAATAGGGAAAGACTGCACAGCAATGCTCTCGATGGTGCATTCGTCGTTTCCACGTCGGATGCGGAAATAACCGCCCTCACCCCAGCTCTCGCCCCATGAATTCTTCAAAATCCAGTAATCCTGGGGGTTTTCCGGGTTGCTTGAATCCGTTCCGTATCCCACAAGTAGCACAGCATGGTTGGTGATTTCAAATGGATTGAATTTGTCCTCGAGGCCTGTGTGGTGGTAGATACCCGACTTGTAGCTGAAGAAATCGTCATAGACTTCGAAGGCGACAGCCATCGGACCGTTGTTGACTAGATTGATTCGCATGAGTGCCTCGTTACAGCTGAAAAAGACATGTATAGTAATTCATAGAATTAGCGGTTCATTTATTTATGTAAAATAGGCTAACTGGTTTGTGTTTTCGTGACCTGTTGCATCCCGTTTTTTTTCTGTTAGAATAAAAATTATGATTTTTAGAATCATAATCTTGTATGGACAGTGGGACCAACCATATTTCAAGTATAAACTGAGTTTAACTTCTAAATGGGGGTAACATTATAGTCACAAAAAACATTAAAGGCCTTCACAGGACTACATCATGGAAAAAAAAACTGTATATTCTGTAATCACTAAATTGTATACCTTTGATGTATTGTCTGACACAATTTTTTTTCCAGGAAGATTGATCAAATTACTCAAAATATTTAAATAATCTTCGAATGAAGTAAAGAATTCTATTTTCTATAAACCTCATAATGGTTAGACAAGAAGATTTTACTGCCCACAAGTAAATGCTGCTGGTTTGATGGTTTGAATTTCGGCACAGACTGGGAAATGTAACCAATGTCTCCATCGGAAGACATATGCCCCCGAAAAACGCTTTTTCGAAACCTAAACGCAGATTTTGAAACCTAAACGCGGACCTTAAGTTCAAGGTCAAAGGGGTCAAATGTTTTGTGCGAATGGAAAGGCCTTGTCCATATACACATGCATACCAAATATGAAGGTTACGTCTGAAGCGACATAGAAGTTATGAGCATTTTTTAACCTAAACGCAAAAGTGTGACGGAAAGACAGACGGACGGACAGACAGTGCGATCACTATACCCCCTCCTTCGGGGCATAAAAAGGAAATCTTAACCAAATACCCAAAGGTTGATAGAGAAGCATGGTGTAACAAAAAAGAATACATACGCTCCGTAGAATCCCCCCACGTATTCATATTCATATTCAGAATTAACAAAGGACAAACATGTAATAATTAAATCACAATATATCATTAATATATTCAATATTTGTGAAACGTTTTGTTCACCCAATATAAATGCTTTATACACTTGTGTGACATACATATAACAATAAAAGGACTATGTTATTGAACTTATCAAATATGCTAGTAGAAATAAGTCAACACCAAACCTATACGTTTTTTATGATTAACAATAAATAAGGTATACATTAATCGTAATCATTATGATTGTAATAATCATTCATTTGATGCACACTTGATTGATATGTTATTTGGTATTTTATAATTCAAGCAACGCTACAAACAATGACTATTAGTGAATATTCCTCATATGCATGTGTTATTATGGGCCCACACAAATTGAAGCACGAGGTTTAACTGCTTTAATACTTAATACATGTATTCTAATTTATTCATAATTACTATTAGTGTGTAAAGTTCAAATAAAAAAGAGGCTTTAATAAACAAAAATATGTTATTATATATGTGGTCCATTTATCTGATGTTCTGGTATCGGTATTCTTATAAAATAATACATATTATTTTTTTAAATAAATTCCTAACTGTGAGTAGACATTCATTACAGAGAAATTACAAACACAATGTGTTTCTTTCTGTTAGATTTATTTGCAAAAATTCACCAGAGAAGCAATTAATTTAACAGTCTTGCCAGACTCAACTGTCCGAAATCTCTTTCTCTATCATGATTATTTTGTTACTCAAAATAGGAATACGAGAATTGAGAGTGACGTTGACATTCGATGCGATTTATAAAAGAAGATAAAAGCAGTCTGATGTTTACTCGACCGGAAAATTGCTTTATTATAGGGTCTTATTGATAAAGCAAGAAAAAATCGATTCTTTGTTATTTGTGTTATACATGTATTTATAATATTAAAAACGAAAAACAAAAGGAGCAAATGTAAAAAAAAAAAATTTTTGAATGACTCTTCTGTCATTGGATTTTCCAAATCATTGACATAATCACATTTTAATGTAAATTAAATTCATAAGAGTAATTAACATTTGCTTCTGTTATCTGATTTGTATGTAATGTCTTTTCGTTATTTGAAAACATTATCTGATACCCTGGTACTTCTTTGTTTTGCGTGTAGCTAAGTTTAATGTGGTTATCAACATTCAAACAGACGTTGTTCACGGGTTTGTTGTGTTTAATGCTTCAGTTTATTTTGTATTGAATTGTACTTAAGTAAGAAAGTTTGGGCATTTTTTTAGTTTTCAATCTTAGACCATACATCATTTAAATACCATTCAACACTTGTAATGGTCCATGGTAAATACATAGGCGCTCGATGTCAATGTTTTATTTATTTATTTGTTTTTTTAGTTACCGTTGTTTATTATAATGCATACACATACTAAATTAATAAAAATCTTCTGACAAAACGTCTTCTTAAAAAAAAGATAGTTCGACTATGTACATAGATATTGACAAGGTAAATCACTCGCCATTTTCTAAAGCAACGGAAGTGCTTCATTATGCATAATTAAATCGCTGTCACTCCGCTCGCTTATTGAAATGCGCGCGCAGGCCGGGAACCTCGCTCTTTTTCTATCTACTTTCAGTTTCAACAGAAACATCCAAAGATGATGTGATAAATCCTTGTAACTATTGTTTCACTCAATTAATGGGGCAATCAACAAAAGATATTGTAAATTGCATACACATGAATCATTCCTTACCAATAGTTTAACTTGATTTCGTCTGCCATGGTGATTTCCAGAAAAAAAATCAGCACGTCAAAAATCAAATCTGGCGCCCATAGTGTTTAGTGGCTGTTATTGTGTATAAAGAGCGAGGTTCCCGGCCTGCGCGCGCATTTCAATGAGCGAGCGGGGTGACAGCGATTTAATTATGCATAATGACGGACTTCCGTTGCTTTAGAAAATGGCGAGTGATTTACCTTGTCAATATCTATACATACATAGTCGAACCATCTTTTTTAAGAAGACGTTTTGTAGAAAGATTTTTATTAATTTAGTATGTGTATGCATAATAATAAACAACGGGTAACTAAACAATAAATAAATAAATTTAAAATAAAACATTGTCATTGACATCGAGCGCCTATGATCTACGTACCTTTAATGTGTGCAAGGAACATCAACTATCCATGAGTATCATTCTACTGCAACGTACGGCAATGTGCTACACGACAATATTATTTGTGACATATCGCTTGGTTCGGTAACAATATTGCATTTCACGACATTGAACACGCCGTCAAATTTACCAGAGTGTTCACAACAATATAATAAACCGGCAAATCACAATATCTCAAATGTGCCAAAGTGTTCGGACCAACTGTTCACGCACATTTGGTATTCACAACTTAAATTGCCCCATGAGTTGGTACCTTTGATGTCACACGTTCATGGTAATTCTGTGCCTGATCAAGATCAACAACCGTCTAACCATTTCATTCTTCAACCAACAGTGAGAGGAGCGAACTCAGAAGTGTTAGAAGATGATGAAAATCACACAAAAACACAAACGAAAGAAAAAGAAAAAACTGATACATCTATGCCAACCAAAAATGAAAAAGGCGAACACGCGGAAAAGCATGTCAAATTCAGTGAAGACGTGAAGTCTGATGATTCTTTGAACGACGTAAAGGATTTTATCAAACAATATGTGAAACAGGAATTTAAATCCAAAAAGTCAGATATCAAACGATTGTGTGATGCAGTAATTGTGTATGACAAGAATGATTATGAATATGTTGTTGATATGAGAGATAAAATAAAAGATATAGTCCTTAAAGAGCTAAACGAAGATTTACATATTGAATTATTTGACGACGAAAAGTTCGTGCAGTCCCATGTTCAAGTTGTGCAAGATGTTCTGAAAAATGCAAGTGTCGTTTTGGTCTATCTTTCCATGAATACGCAAAATTCCAGAGGGGTTCAGTTTTTCATCGATGAAGCAGTCGTAATGAAAAAGATTGACCATGCGACTTTTACCTCGGAAGATGAGTTTATTGTCCGGCCAGTCCACTCGCAGCCTCCAAACCAACTCAATTATAGGACACCTCCCGGACTGGCCAGTGTCAGTGGAATTGACTGGTTTGACAAGTCCAAATACACGAACGACAGAATCGTGGCAATTATGAGGAACGCCATTCGTAAAAGAAAACTTATAGAGAATCCGCGGCGAGTACAAGGTGAGTTTAGACAAACGTCGCTACAAACAGGTTTATTCCCACATCAGCCTCATCATGGAGGGGACGCACCTCAACATCAATGGATTGCTGGTGCCAGTTCTTTTACGACGTCAGGGGAACGATATACGCCGCAGGCTACAGCAGCACCTAAGTATATGGAAACAAGTGAACCTACACAGCGTAGCTTTAACATTAGTAGTACGGAGAACATGATGAGAAGAATAAACCGTGCACCAAACCAAGGTCCCTTTGGGTACTCTTACACACAGGGCGGTGAACATTTTCTTAGAATGGGCGAAGGTTATATACAATCCGAGTACTGTCATGTGTATGAGAACGATAATACATCGTTTACACCTTATGGGGAACTACATGTAGTCTTACCTTTTGGTATTCAGCAAACTACATCGTGACCGACTAGGCCTCTAAGGCTGGATCCTGCTTATCGACCTGCGGATGATGTAGAATTTCGCGCTCACCATAGAAGGGGTGAATTGTAAAGGGTCGGAGATCAGATTAATTTTCCCAGACACATTCAGATACCTTTAAACGAGCAGCCGCACTACAGACGGCAAGGCGAAATACATGCTATGGAGCATGCAAACGAAGGGCAAGTCACAAGTCGTACAAATGCCCAGTCTCAAGACGGGTATGATGCCACAAACTAACCCCTACCAGTTCATTCGTCAATGCAGCGGATGCTTTTGAACGAGTATCTGCAATACAGACGGGAGGGCGGTGACGAAATAAATTCTATGCGTTTTGCGAACGACGGACTGGGAACTCAAACAAGTCGTATAGATACTCGTACTGTAGACGGGTATATTCCCACAAACCTGTTACGCCCAATGCAATCGGCAATGCAGTCGGTACCAGGTATACCACAACAAAGACCGACGGAATATAGTCCCGTACCTCAGCAGCAGCAGCAACAGCAACAACCACTCGGTCAGAATGCTATTGGCAGAGGGATTATCACTTCTGAGATTTTAGAATCTAATCTGTCAACACACGACGTGGAAATCGATAATCCTACAAGTTCACATTCACAAGGGCACAGAGGAAAGTACGACCAGGGTCGTGCAGATAATGGTAATTATTGTATATTACAAAATACATTACTGTAGATTCTTTTAAATTACTACGGGTGCAGCCTATACGAATTAAAACGATATACCAGTTTGGAAAAAAGTGTTCAAAATTTTGAAAAATTCAAATCGAAGTGGCTCGAACACAAGTGTTACACAAAATATATAATCATAGGGTAGCTTTATTTGACTTCGACAATGTTTCAACATTATGAGCCTGCTAATATATTGAGTATACTACTGTATGATGCATGAATAAAAGCACTTTATAATTTTGGTCCAACCATATTAACTAATGCGTACTGTTATGAATCAACATTTATTAATACACTTATGTATTACATTTTGCATGATTTGATGCGTTTGAAGAATTGGTGTGCTGTATGTATTTTGTAAGACTTAAGACTGGTAATAAGAAGAATTTCTCTCCTCATAATGTGTCTGTAGTTTCATTATTCGTATATTTGAATCTTCTACTATTACAGTTTACACAGATGATTCTGACAGCAGTATAGACGAGTCGCTGGATCTACTAAGGAATCTTCCCGGAGCGAAAGTTGGGCGAGTTGTAAACAGTGTTGGCAGCAAGGTCCTGCAAATCGATAATCAAAACAGCGTCACTAACGCCCGAACCATTTTGAAGAAAGACAGAAAAGCGAAAAAAAAGAAAACGCACTTTAAAGACGACGAACGGTTAATTTGTTTTCTTACAAGTCATATTTTCCCACAGTTTTATATTTTAAAAGAGATTTTATTAAGAGTTTTACAATAATATAGGCATTGTATAATAAAACGATGTGTTTTGTAATACTGATTGTTTTAGAAATTATTGTACTGCTTTAGTTATTAGGACGCGCCAAAGACACATTTTTCAAGTTAAACAAACAAAAAAAACGAGAGTCTCTCACTGGGATTTGGTAGCGAAGTAACACAAAATATAATGCGGCGAAAGCCGATAATGCATTAATAGATTCCCTGAATCTTGTTTGCAGACGAAATAGGAAGCAGAAGGCATATGATGATTGTGGAAAACCGACCAATGAAGGACTTACCATACAATTGGAAGAACTCCAACTTAATGCAAGTTCTGACGCTAAAGGTGCTGTAAATATCAGAAAAGACATATCAGTTGAAAATACTCAGTTGAAAGCATCTGTTTCGTATCCTTACCTTAGAAATACGCCACAATCCCGTCAGAGGAATGAAATGATCTCCGTGGAAGGTCGTATCTTAACGACGGATGTTGTTTCTTCTGTTTTGTTTATAAGCCCATCACTAAATAGTAGTGAGCATAATCAACCGCGTTCCTTTACGGATATGGTCAATGTCCCAAGAGATACAGTTGCTCAACACACGACATGACCGTCAGCATGTTGGTCGAACGCTATTTACGTCAGGTCCCGCTTCCTCTTTCTCTGATCAACAGATCTCTCGTGACTGAGGACGAGACTCATGAGCCTGCGAATATTAGTGATGTTGATTGATTTAATATGTTGTAGATTAACAAATGAGGGGGGAGTATCCACAAAACTTCACAGAACATTCATAATTGGTACATGAGGGAAATATTTAAACTATTTTGAAAATCAGTATTTATTAGATCAAAATGGCAAAATAATATTTTTTTCTTGATTCTTACCTGAGTGCCGGTAATCCACTTATCATGATGACAGCACTTCTAGTGCGACACATATAAAGAGCATATAATTTATAATTGTCTATTTTTCGATGAATTTACATCAACCCGAGGCCGGTATTAATTTACCGACACTTAACTTTTTTGTGTAAAATATTATTTTTATTGCATATAATTATGGTTAAACATCATGTCTGGACGCATTGGTATGTATGTATATGTATTATAGCCAATTTAGACGACAATCATGATTACCGGTAAGCGGTATTTAAAAATAGAATATGTGATGTATTACTGTGATTATATGTTTTGTGTTGTTGTTGTTTTTTTTCCAGTAATTTTCATTGATATCATGGTATAGATTGTTCTAAACATTAACTTGAACCGTTATTACGAATGCATGAGTTTTGATACTGGAATCAAGTAAAACAGTACCACACTAGAAATTGTGTATAGTGCAACTGACTAGTGACATACGTGAACAAACAATATCAAGTATTATTAAAGAAACTAAAGAAACAGACACCTAGTCTGAGATTAATGTTGATGAGCTTTATGTATGCTATATACTCTTATTTAGGGTGCACTGTTTGATCTAGGTTATGACTGATATTGCTTCGAATCAACATATTAAGTTACATGTGTTGTTCTTATGTGATGCAATATGAATGAATGTTATATAAAACTAAACTATTAAAATTTGCTGAACGTGTGTGTTTTTTTACATTAGGCTCTGTAATTGACCTTCTGAAAGTAAAATATTCAATTTCCCCTCTAAACCGGAATCCTTCTCTAAACCTGAATTTCCTATCGGTCCCGGGGGAGCCCAATACATAGATGAATGGAATGTTACCAACCTGCATGAGATTTGTTAATTGATGCATCTAGCATTAATACGATATCAGTGTCATTGAAAATTACTCGTAAACAAAGATCGGTATTATTTATCATAATTAGATCTAAATACATGTTGCTGATATAAAATACCTTTATATACCCTCGCTATTATAAGTTGCTTGACAATTCATTAATAAATTAAGTTAAAGAAATTTACCGTAGTGGATTTACATTATTTTCACTGATGAAAATATGGGGTGGTATATGATCGCATTATTTACGGTACATATTATGTATTATAATTGAGTTTATCTCAATTAAAGTAAGGGTCATTGTGTCCGAAAAATATTGTTTTCGAGAAGTTTGGTTCACAGGCAGTGAAAATCAATAGCGCGAGAAGATATTTAGTGTGTGTGTATCAGAGTTTATTTACAGGTCCTACCGGCCTCTTCGCGAGGTCTTTGAGGTCCGACCTGGAGAAGATATTTAGTCCCTTGTCCTGTCTATTTATTTGTGTTAAGCCCCGCCTACAACCAGACTCGGCCAATAAGATTGCTTGCTGTATTTCATATGCTTGTTCGTAAGTACTTCCTCTTAGATAGTAATAGCGAATAAACAATGTTCTTCTAGAGCGCATGAATAAATTTGATGATTATCAGGCTCACGAGTACAACATGAACAGTTTAAGCCTGATAATCATCAAATTGATTCATGCACTCTAGAAGAACATTGTTTATATGCAGTACCAATATCATGATCATATTTTGAATACAATACAGTCGAATATAGATGATTTTAATATATCAGAAAGCTCAAACTGATAAGCTTACATATGAAGTGTTTCGATTCATATATTATTTTATATGGTTTTGTAAGTTAAATACGAATTGGTTACTACTTGTGTTTTCATTATTCTGTTTAAATGTTTCATTCTAAATGAATGGAGGGATGTAATGATCAGCGGTCTGGCAACGCCGACTGATAAGCCCCGCCTACAGCCAGACTCGGCCAATAAGATTGCTTGCTGTATTTCATATGCTTTTTTCGTTAACGTTAGTACCGGTAGTTCCTCTTAGATAGTCATAGCGAATAGACGTGTTTAAAACCTATCCCTCTTGGGTCTTGGATAAACTTATCCCTTTACGGGTCTAGGCAACAAATACATACTTAACATTAAGGACAATAGAACATTACAGTGTATGCATTAAAACAAGAAGATACATAAAAAAAATTATGGGATCTGACACCTATTGACATGACGCCTGGACGATGATCGCTCCGCCCACTTAATCACGTGGCTCAGCCGGTAGACAAGCTAACACCAAAATGGCTTCTTTTCCTATAGATTGCATATAGATTTACGCAATATTCCGGATGATTTTTATGGACTTGTTCACACCAAATAACACTTGTAAAAGGGGGTTGTGTCATTTCGTTATTATGCAAATGCAAAAATATACGTTTATAGAGAACATCAGCTATTTATAACGTTCTTTTTTTGGTACATTAAACACGCTCTCAAACGCTTGCGCGCTTACCGAAATCGAACCTGTTACTACGTGTAATGGTGTTATTAGCAATAAATTAACACTTATACACCGGTATTTACCCATGTTATTTACGAAAATATTAATGAACCATTTTCACTCATGTATTTGACACGAAATATCGCTTTATAACTGGGATTTCGGTGAAGTTTCGCGCGCTTTCTGACGCCGAGTGGGTACCTAAATCCCACATGTTATTACGTATAAAAGTGATATTAATAATATTAAAACATTGCTTTATTGACATTTATCAATCACTATAATTGAAAGTGCACAACACAATCAGTTTGGTCATTGTCTGATATAAATTAGCGTTGTATGAAGGAAAATTCAGTCAGGCTACTTAATAAAGCTACCAGTATCAGACGCACGCGCAGGTTCCGACTTCCCCCAAGTAACCGATTGGAAAACATGAGAACTAGGCATTCGATCTCCAAGTGTGGATTAAAAGCGTTCATTGGTGACACCACATGTCTGCACATGTGTAGATACCGTTATTAAGATAAGATATCACGTGTCACCTTCAAATGACATGTATAATGACAATAAAGTGCATTACTATCAGAGTAATAAAACAGCATGAATTAGGCTTCATGCTGGGTTTTACTTCTCTTAAAGTAATGCAGATGAACCTTGCTTCTATTAATCACCTAGTAACTGAAAAAAACTATTAAAAACATGAACTATTATGTCATGATCAGATCGATAACATAAACTATTTAAATCTACTAGTATATTCGATAATAAGATATTGTAATTGTCGTTGACAGTGTTGACGTTCAGTTGTTCGTGGGGACAACCGCTTGCATTCATCCATCTCTTACACTTCTCAAGATCTCTTTTCGGCTTTGGAAACGATATAAATTCAATGCCACCAACTAATCTGTCAGGATATCGATTTTCCGAGTTACATAATCCCCATTGACACCGTTTTACCATTTTAATCTACGTTTTTTAAAGAGGAAAACAAAAGAAACTCGTTGAAATAAAAGTGAACCTAGACATAGCTTGGCGGACAGTTCGTTGCTAACTCGCGCGCCCGATTAATCGATCGTTGATTGGTAGATCAATTCTTAGATAAGGATTTGATTGACAGGCGGCGTCATGTCAATTGTCATGTACACGAGTTCATGTATCGGGTGGTAAACGATTGAATTATTCACGGCACAGATAATTGATACTAATTTATTGAGTCTAAATTACATTATGGGTGATGGTGTCCGAATAATCTGGTTTTCAGGAAGTTTGGTTCATAGGGAACGAAAATAAGTCAAAGTGGTTCCGAAAAGAACATAGCCAATCATCTTTTGTCCCTTGTCTAGGTCCATTTATTTGAATGCAGACATTTAAGAAAAATATCCATAACGGATCTGACACGAGTTGTCATCTGATACCATATTATCCTATTACACTAATTCAGGTTATGTGTTAATAAGTATGCTAAATAACAATATTCGGGACGAGTTTAATAAATGTAAGTATGGCATGAAGAGAGTCAGATCTTTTAGCGAAACATAAATTAAGTAAACGCCGTGGTAAATATTTATCGATGCATCACTTGCATGACTCAAGTTGACGATTAGACGTCGTTTCAGCAAAATATCGTTACGCTGTTGGCCAGTCTAACAATATGTAGCCGATTAAAACGCGAAAAAAGCTAGGGTGCACATATTTAGGATATAAACGATATTCGTAATTTTTATATAACACATGAACTGCATGTAAAACAAGGCAAAAAATACGATACAATAGGATTTGTTTTGCATCGCTTATTGGCCCAGCATCATATTTTTCATATAGAATAGCCTATGTCTTGCGTAAATTTCTTACTTAGCCAGATATTTGCAATGCCTTTATTCTTCAAAGAGGACGACATTTTCCCGTCATTTATTTCTCATGCAACCTAGCTGACTTCGGTCTTGTGTTTATTGTTAAATTGTTCGTTCCCGGACAAAAGCGTTTCCCCCGATCTTCCGACTTATATTCAACTTTATTCATCATTCAATGCTTTATTGCTACAGACCGCAGTTACTCACCCTTTTAATTAATAATATAATATTAAACAAAAGTGTTATTATAACGTTCACAATTGTTTCTTATCCTGAAATGTAAATTTATCAAATGTTATTTCATAAAATTAAAAAAAGTTCACGAAACGTTCAGAAACCTAGCAATAAGTGGATATTTGCCTATTGGGGGTCGTTCCATAAAATTATCCCGCATAAATTGACTCTTAATAAGCGCATCGGCATGTCTATCATAATCTAAACTACCCCCCCCCCCCCCCGGGGGGGGGGGGGCTAACTTCCTATATACGGGTATATAGGGGTGTGCCGATTTTATGGGATGTGTTTTTCGACTAAAATTATAGATATGGGTATGGTTTTGAGCATCTAAGTATAGATATGGGTATTGAGATCAGAAATTTGCTTGTATATAAATGCATATAGATTTGAAAGTATCAGTATCAAAATGGGTATCATAAATGTCATTCTTGTATATAAATGGGTATCAACAAGTAAATTTCAGTAGCGGGAAAGATATAACAGCAAATTCAATAAGTATACTGTATTGATATGAAGGAGATACAAATTCTAGTATGAAATGTGTCCAGTTTATCAAATTCTAGTATTTAAATTGGTCCAGTTTATCAAACTTCTTCTATTGAAATGGGTCCACTTTCTCAATGGTATCGTATACAAATGGATATGCTTTTTCAAAAATCTTGTAAAAATGGGTCTACTTTATCAGAGTTCCGGTATAAACATGGGTCACATTTCGGAAGTCTCAGCGGGACACCCCTACCCTAAAATTTGGAAAGTAACCCCCCCCAGGACTAAACCCCTTTTAAATAGCCTCGAGTTTTGGAATAATTCCAACCAAAGACAGGCATTGCAATAACGTTTTACTCAATAACCTGTCATACATGTTTTGAATATTCAGAGAAAGTTCAAGACGTATTTTCATTCATCATTTTCGCGGTTGGGCTACTGTTCGATATATAGTTTTCATTTAAGTAGTTTTGAGTTGTCGTTTCGTCTTAAGTTCGCACATACTCTCACTTACGTTCAAAGCTCCAATTATGTTCACACATGTCCCTTAGATCTATAAAATATTACTATTTGAAGATAATAATTAATGAGTCTAAATAAACGGCATTGTTCCTTAATATAATGAGCTGGATTACATCGCCGATTTCCTGTTGTAAATTTATTCTGGTGTGCATGTTATTGTTTTTACACATTGCATGTACGACTCAGCAAATAACAAGCGATTTGTGATCCAATGCCTGTCGGTCCACTTTGTTTGAAATCGAAAGTAGAATCCGGATATGAAAAACAAGCTCCAGACATTTTATTGTAGGAAAGTGAAAAGGACATTACATTTGTACTTTTTGCACCGGTGGACATACTTTATTTTTGAATGACACAAATATTTCACACATTTGCTAGCCATTCCTTAGATTTCAGGATCCTAACGATAAAGATCAACCGACAAAATTCAATGAAGACTACTTCTGTGATAACCCTCTTACGTGTCTATATTTATAAACGACGGAATTTCCGATGTGAAGTACGCAGGTATTTGTGAGTTTTGTTTTGTCAAAGATTTTTTATATAAAAACTAGGAATTTACCATCACATTTTAGTAAACCCCTTTGGAAAACGACAAATTTATATTGGGCTATTAAGCGATGTGCTTAAAAACATGTTTAGTTGAGGAAAATTATTAAATAATTAGATTGAAAATGTTCACTGGACATGTTAATAATAGAATCGCGAATGATATTTAGCGGACATGGAAAAATTGTATTAAAATGGGTTTCATTAAACAAAAACCAGTTTTAAAATGTGTCTTTATTTATTTTATAATAATTATGAATAAAAAAAACACAAACATATTCTCGTGAAATGTTAAATTGTCATATTGAAAGTCATCCTTCTGTCATTGGAATTTCCAAATCAGTGACCTCATCAAACTTCAAACACATTTCCCTTCGAAACTACATTTACGCGTACATGTTTTTTAATTAATCGTAATTAATTTTAAATATTTATTATCTGTGTGTTTTGTTATTTCATTCTCAACTCCCTGTAATTTCTGAAAACATTTGTTTGCTCATTTTACCACGGTTTGCCTCTTTGTTTCTCGGGCGGCTTGGCGCCTTTCTATTCCAATGGTTCCAACGAGTTTTGGCCCAATTTGTCTATAAGCTTTTAGAGGCTTTTGGAGTTTAATTATCAAAAAACTTGTTATTAACATTTAATATTTATTTGTCGTTTTAAATGTGTATTGTTTATATGTTTACCATTAAACGCCTTTGTCTGTAAATGTGTATGCACCCGTGATTTTACAATGGTCATTCTGGTAATGTGGAAATCAAGTCAAATTGTTTCCAGGTGATAACCCCTGCATTGCTTTGTTGCATTTGATTAGCCGATAGCGCTCTCACGTAAAAACAGTTGCAGCTTAATTTTAATGGCTAATAAATTAAATAGTCTTATTTAAGAAAGATTTTCAGTTTTTAAGTGCATGTTTAACATGCACAATTAAAGAGAAAAAATACTATATTTTCAGATTCAGATGGACACAGTGCTTGTATCTTTTATAATAATCATTTCAAGCGGTCAGCAGCCAACAAACAGTCAAAACGGTATTCCCTATTTCTTTCCGCAAAATACACCCGGGCGTTGTTTTAATGTACGGAAAGTCCACCAAACATTCCAGTTTGTAATGTTAAATCAACATGGACACATGAGCTGAACAAAAGTTTTAAAATAGTCATCAAACCACTCTATGTACACAGAAATATTCGCTAAAAGTACTTTTACTAAAATTAAATGACCTTATTTAAATAAAATGCATGTTAACTTCCGTAGGCACCAATATTTCCATGAAGACAAATATATATATATATGTACAATGTAATTGAAATTGAATATTCATGTTACTTAATTAATTGTTTTCAATAAATTGGTGCTCCTTTAAACAAATTGCGGAAATAACTATTGCCTGTACGCAAACATAAAATACCATTTGATTATGTATACAAAACACGACATATCGTTTGTGTGAGGATTTCCAAATTTCTGAATAAATATCCTAATGCCGCAATTCAAAGATATTTAACAGCAAACTTTTGTTTAAATTATAAGAGTTCATATTTCAGAAATATATGACTAAATAATTTACCAAACAAATAATAATAAATTACGTATATAGAACGTATACATGACGCTATTGTTGTATCTGTGTACGTACTTCAGTAGCCTCTTTGTTGTAGAAGGCACTGAAAATAGTCAAGATGGAATAGTTAAAGGCGACAGTCATGAAAAAGACAGATGTCCTTCAAGCATGGACATTACAATTGCGGATGATACTGAGTCAGAAACAACTGGTTCTGACAAACACAAGTTCGTTGAAGAAATGATGTCAAGACAATCACATGGTTGCCCAGGCCCTCCTGGCTTTCAGACAGATCTTCCTAGGTCAAATGTAACCACTTTTTCTCGTCATCGGACGATCCTACAGACAGAAGTCCAAACGCCAAGTATTTCAAGACCTTCAAACCCGCAAGGAATTCAAGGCGGGCTTTTCGATTCGAACGAAATCCAGTGTTCGATGCAAATTATTTACCCTCCAACAGTGCCAAATTTGCAAAATTATCCATCGTCAAGTGTTCCAATGCGTTCAAACCCGTTCTACGGACAAGATTCTATATCAAAAGAGCAGCAGTATTTGGAACTTCCCTATCGGCAGACAGGGCGCTTGCTGTCAGGAGTTCAAGAACAGTCTGTACCAGAACAAGACCAACTCATATCTGACAACAATTACAATCAGCAACGGAAAGTGCAAGGAGTTCAAGCAGAATATGATGATCATGAAAAAGATCTTCTTAAATCAAATAAGAGAGAAAAAGAAAAACAAGCTGTTACATCAGAGCACATAAAAGATGAAAACGGCAAACAATCGGAGAAGCGTGTCAAATTTAGTGAAGACGTGAAGATTGACAAATCTGAAGATTCTTGCAAAGACCTAAAGGATTTTATCAAACAATATGTAAAACAGGAAATAGGGTCCAAACGCTCAGATATCAAACGTTTGTGTGATGCAGTAATTGTGTATGACAAGAATGATTATGAATATGCTTTTGATATGAAAGATGAAATAAAAGCTATGGTCACCAAAGAGCTAAACGAAGAGTTACGGATAGAATTATTTGACGACGAAAAATTCATGCAGTCTCATGTTCAAGTTGTGCAAGATGTTCTGAAAAATGCAAGTGTCGTTTTGGTCTATCTTTCCAATAATACGGGAAATTCGAGACAGGTTCAGTTTTTCATCGAAGAAGCAATCGCATTGACTAGGATTGGTCCGGTTGACAAGGACGGTCTAGTCTCGGACTGTGAATTCAGTGTACGGCCAGTCCACTCGCAGGCTTCATACAAACGTAATTATCGGACACCTCCCGGACTAGCCAGTGTCAGCGGAATCGACTGGTTTGACAAGTCCAAATACACGTACGACAGAATCATTGCAATCATGAAAAACGCCATTCGGAGAAGAAAACTTATAGAGAACCCACGGCAAGTACAAGACGAGTTTAGACAAACGATGCTACGAACAGGTTCAATGACCCATCAGCAATTTCACAGAAGGAACGCACCTCAACATGCGTGGGATGCTGGTACAAGTGCTTTTACGACCTCAGGGCCACGATACACGCCGCAGGCTACCACTGAACCTTTGTATAGAGGAATGAATGACCCTACCCAGCATGGCTTCAACATAAGTGATGCTGAAAGCATGCTGAGACGAATGAGCATTGAACCTAACCAAGGTTCCGCTGCGTCCTCTTACACAAAAAGCGGTGAACATTTTCTTAGATCGGGTGAAGAATATTCACAACCCGAGTACCGTTACGTGTATGCGAACGTGAATCCATCGTTCACACCTTATAGTGAACCAGTAGAACCTTTCGGTGTTCAACAAAATAGGGCTTTTGGTCCGGACCTTGGTTATCGAACTGCAGAGGAAGCTGAATTTTGCGGTTGCCATAGAATAGGTCAGTTTTCAAGGATCGTAGAGCAGAGTCGTTTTCTCGGACACAATCAGATGCCTTTGAACGAGGAGCCGCAATACAGACGTGATGGTGGTGACGAAAAACATGTCATGGGGCTTGTAAACGACGGTCAAAAGACAAACACCAGTCGTACAAACATCCGTTCTGCAGACGGGTATGATGCCACAAACCAGCCACGCACAAGGCATTCGGCAATGCAGCAGGCGCCAGGTGCACAGCGACAAAGACCGACAGAATATACTCCCAGACATATGCAGCAGAAGACGCTGCAGCAGCAGCAAAAACAATCAAGAGGTCAGATGGGTAGTGGCAGAGGGATTATAACTTCTGAGATGTTGATTTCTAATCTGTCAACGAACGACGTGGAAATCGATAATCCTACAAGTACACAAGAAAGCAGACGGACGTACGATCAGGGTCCAGCAGTTAATGGTAATTAAGGTTATGACAAAACGAATTTTATTGTGTACCCTTTTATATTACTACGGATAATGTTTCATTTCATCTGAGAAACAGTCAAATTCAACTCAAATTGGCACAACCTTAAAGAGGCCTTTTCACAGATTTTGGCATGTATTGAAGTATGTTATTAAATGCTTTATATTAATAAATGCAAACAAGGATCTAAAAAGCTCCAGTTAAAAAAAACAAGAATATAAAATTTAAGAAATAAAAAAGTAACCCTCAACGGGCTCGAACCGCTTAAGCCACTCGTCTATCCGTGGTCATACAATTAGTGACGTATTTTATACTCTATATAAGGAATCCTAGTTGTATCACAAAATATAACGACAACAACAGAACTCTCCAAATCATTCAATCGTTTCGCGTTGCAACGCTTTATAATTTTCAGGTTTTCAAATCGTCAAAAGATGCATATAATGGATATTTTAAAGCATGGTAAATGTTCAGTATTACTTTTTCCTCACAAATATCATAACTACAACGAAATTTTTTGTATTTTGTCAATTAACTAAAACGTGAAAATGCCCCTCTAAATGCTACAAAAAAGAAGAAGACAGTATTTTCTTTTGACTGAAAAGATGTTCCAGCATTTATAGTGCCCAAATATATTGAGAAAATTACTGTATGGTGCGGGCATGAATAAAATACGATACCCATTGATCCAACCCTGATAACTAATGCGTATTTACATGATTCAACATTAATAAAAAAAATTAACTTATTCTAACATGAGCCGCGACGTGTGTATTTTTTTACAAAAAGGACAATATGTGAGGGTTATTCTGCATAAAACAATTGGCCGAGCTTAATGTTATAATATTAGTTCTGGAAATTCGAAAATATTGTTCAGTTAACAGGACGAGCGTATACGGGCTCTCCAGCAGTATAACAACATTTTACAGTTGTTACATTTAAGTTCGCGAATTAATCAATTTTAAAACGTTGTGTTTATTTCGTCTTTATGATATGGTCGGTTTCCGTAACCACAACACACAAAAACTATGCAAAATGACTTCAGCTACATTCATTCACACCGAGTGAATAATCAAAGTGACGCTATATTTATTGTTAAAACAAAAGTTTGCTTATTTGTTTTAACAATAAATATAGCGTCACTTTGATTATTCACTCGGTGTGAATGAATGTAGATGAAGTCATTTTGCATAGTTTTTGTGTGTTGTGGTTACGGAAACCGACCATATCATGAAGACGAATTATTTATAAAAATTCGTGGTAGAACCCAGCCTTTATAACGTGTATGTTAATTGGTAAGCTGCCTGTATTGTCAGAATAGAATGTAAGATCTGAAGTTTCTTTATTCCTATATTTTAATCGTCTCCTACTGCAGTTTACACAGAAGAAACTGACAGCAGTGAAGACGAGTTGTGGGATCCACTTGGCAATCTACCCGGATCTAAAGGCGGGCGGGTAGTAAACATTGTTGGAAGCAAGGTCCTGCAAATCGGTAATCAAAACAGCGTTACTAACGTCGGAAACATTGTGAAGAAAGACAGAAAACAATCGAAAGAAATGAAAGCTCAAGACAAAGACAACGAAAGGTTTATTTGTTTTCTTTCGTTTCAATTTTTACCGACAGTTTTTATATTTAAAAAGTACCGACAGTATTTAGATTTTAATAGAGATCCAAAAGATGCAAAACAAACAATTTAATAACCATTTTGACATAGAAGTTTGTGTTTATGTTTCTTATTGTATTTATTTGTTTACAGTTATGAGGACGAACCAAAGAAACATTTAGCCGAGTTTAACAAAAACACAGAAAGCGATAGTAAACCGGATATCAGAAGCAAAGACATCAAGCATCCTAGCAATACGGAGAGACTGTCACAGAAATTGGGAAACGAAACAAAACAATCAAACGTGGCAAAGAGCGGCAACGATTTAAGCGATTCTGTAAATCTTGTTTGCAAACATAACGAAAACCAGAAGACATACGATCATGTTGAACAACCAGCAAAAGATGTAGTGAGCGGGTATGAATTGAATATACCATTGGAAGAACCCCGCGTTCATGCAAATACCGACGCTAAAGGTGTTAAAGATGTCGAACGATACATTTATGATGAAAATACCCGGCTGACAGCAACGGTTTCTTATCCTGACCTTCAAAAGATGCCACGAAGCCATTGGTCGCAAAAAATTATCGCCGGAGAAGGTCATTTCATGACCACAGATGGTGGTCCTTCTGTATTGCTTTTGAAATCATCACCAAACGCAATTGATCATACTCATCCACCTGTCTTTACCAATACAATGACAGATGCTCACCTCAATTCACTGGATGAAAACACAGAGGTACAAAAGTTGGACGATTACGCTTGGACTGAAGCATACAATGAAGAAACCAGAATGTTCACAAGTAATGATTTATCAGACGCGGACCTTTTTGGTTACGGCAGACATGACCGTCAGAATGTTGGTCGAGCATTATTTACGTCACGCTCCGCTACGTCGTTCTCAGACCTGGTCAACAAATCCCTCGTGACTGAAGAAGAGAGTTTCATTCTAACGAATGTTAGTGACGTGGATTGATTTTATCAAAAGAAGCGAAGCGCATAGGGGCTTTATCTTCAAAACTTCAAAAATCAAACTTAGCTAAGGTCGAATCAGAAGATCTATTTATAGATCTATTGATAGATGAATTACTAGTTTATTAAAATTATGAAATTATCTTGATGTTTAATTGAGTTAAACCATTTGAACAAACTTGATGTTTCTTTTATGAAATTAAGAAATTAACCTAAGTTTTAACTGAGAAGCTTTGTGGGTATGCGCCAAAGACTCGCACATGCTGATACAATAGTCTCAATTGAGTAACTGGTAGTATGAAGCAGTTACACTTGACCGCTATTTTTATACTTCAACTTTCTTGATAACATCTAACATAGTCATATATATCATTATACCATATGTGATACTTTTAAGTATGGTCTATACTAGTAATGGACATGCGACTTGTTTATGCATACATGATACAAAAATTACATTAATAATCTTAGAGGTCAAACGTTCCTTATTCTAAAGTTTATTTCTACCAGTAAATGGTCGCTAAAATTAAGACCATCGTCACGTTTCTTCACAGTGACATTTATGTGTTAAATTTTGATATCATATCATATTATATTTCTTGACATTGAAATGTGTCGATTACGTTCATTTGACATTTTAACATATACACTCAACGCTAAGCATAATCTGATATAATAATGAAATAATAATACATTCTACATTTTAAATTTCAATTAAATCTCAGTAGGTTTTGTGTTTCTTTACTGCTCACACGTAAAACGTTTTTTCAATAATCTGCTATGAATCTTAGAAATGCAAACGATTATGTCATTGCATCATGACATTCTCTCTTGCAATTCAAACCTGCCTCTAGAACAAGTAATGGTTAGTAATGAATACACATCTCGAAACACCACCATATTGCTTTACTGGATATAGGAATGTAAATACATATAATTGTTGAGAATTTGAATTAGGTTTACTGCTTTTTATGCTCCCCATTAAATACATATGGAGAGCTTATAGTTGCCAGTTTGTCCTTCCGTCACACTTTTGTTACAGTTTCTCATAGCGCCGTCAATATTTAACCGATCTATATATTTGGCATGTAGGTACCTTGCATGGACCTCTACCTTTTGATGAGGTTTGACGTCACATGGATCAAGGTCAAGGTCACCGAGGCTAAAAATAGATTTTCCGTCACACTTGTGTTACAGTTTCTAATAGCGCCTTCAATATTTTACCGATATTTGGCATGTAGGTACCTTGCATGGACTTCTACCTTTTGATGAGGTTTGATGTCACTGGGGTCAAGGTAAAGGTCACCGAGGCTAATAATAGATTTTCCGTCACACTTTTGTTACAGTTTCTCATAGCGCCTTCAATATTTTACCGATCTCTTACATATTTGGCATGTAGGTACCTTGCATGGACCTCTACCTTTTTATGAGGTTTGTCGTCACTGTGGTTAAGGTCAAGGTCACCGAGGCTAATAATAGATGTTGTCAAGGTCACACTTTTTTCCACACAATTAACCCATATATCGACATAGCATCATCGGGGAGCATCAATCATTTTCACTGATATCATTGTCTTTACTTGCGCACAATTAATTACATAGCGTTCACCGTTTTCTGCTGCGATACAATGCAAACTGCAAAATTCTTGCGCAACACTTTAATAAGACGACAAAGCGTTTTCAACGTAGTTAAAGTTTGACTTATTATACTCGGGAGAGTACTCGTTTGTTCGCCTTTTATGTGCTTATTACATAATTAATGTCTCATAATTGTATTACTTTGCTTTTCTTTTGTATGCTGTTATATATGTTTGTGATTTTTCCCCTATTTTAGCTGAAAAATTGAATCGTCCGAAAGTAAATAAATCGCCAAAAACATGTTCTTGAACCACGCATTTTTGTCAGAACTTAAGGTCTTACCCTTTTTATGCCCCACTTCGAAGAATAGGGGGTATGTTGTTTTGCACATGTCGGTCGGTCCGTCGGTCCGTCCGTCGGTCGGTCCGTCCACCAGATGGTTTCCGGATGATAACTCAAGAACGCTTAGGCCTAGGATCATGAAACGTCATAGGTACATTGATCATGCCTGACAGATGACTCCTATTGATTTTCAGGTCACTAGGTCAAAGGTCAAGGTCACAGTGACTCGAAATAGTAAAATAGTTTCCGGATGATAACTCAAGAATGCTTAGGCCTAGGATCATGAAACTTCATAGGTACATTGATCATGACTGGCAGATGACCCCTATTGATTTTCAGATAACTAGGTCAAAGGTCAAGGTCACAGTGACTCGAAATAGTAAAATGGTTTCCGGATGATAACTCAAGAATGCTTACGCCTAGGATCATGAAATTTCATAGGTTTATTGATCATGACTGGCAAATGACCCTATTGATTTTCAGGTCACTAGGTCAAAGGTCAAGGTCACAGTGACTCGAAACAGTAAAATGGTTTCCGGATGATTACTCAAGAATGCTTACGCCTGGGATCATAAAACTTCATAGGTACATTGATCATGACTGGCAGATGACCCCTATTGATGTTCAGGTCACTAGGTCAAAGGTCAAGGTCACAGTAACTCGAAACAGTAAAATGGTCTCATGATGATAACTCAAGAATAATTAGGCCTAGGATCATGAAACTTCATAGGTACATTGATCATGACTGGCAGATGACCCCTATTGATTTTCAGGTCACTAGGTCAAAGGTCAAGGTCACAGTGGCAAAAAACGTACTCACACAATGGCTGCCACTACAACTGACAGCCCATATGGGGGCATGCATGTTTTACAAACAGCCCTTGTTTATATGAATGTAGTCGGAAAATAATGTTTTCATGTATTAATATCATGTGTACTTGTACGTCGTTATAAAATAACATATGTTTAAAGTAAAGAAGCTTTAGCTACACGAAAAACTGTGATAAATGCAACCTCAAATGAAAAACAAGTATGCAGTGTGCTTATTGTTACTGACTTTTATATCATAGCTATATTTATTTTAATAATTATTTTGTTTTTAATTTAGTTTTCTTTTTTATTTTGGAAATGAAAGTTTGTCTGTACTGTCTTTTTGTACCTTTTTTACCATTTTACCTTTTTGTTAAAATTTTTTCATAATAGTATTATTGTACATGTAAATCGTATTGATTGTAATATTTTACTTAGTTGCATAACTTTATTAAAATGTGTATATCCCATTAAAATTAGATTTATTTAAACGTTTGCCGTGGTTAAGTTAAATTGTATTCAATGTTGTATATTTACACATAAAGATATTTAATACGATTAACATATGTGTAAGTGTTCATCAATTGTTCTGTTGTTGTTTTTTTACAATTTTATTGTGAACATTATTTACCTGCATATAATATTATCATTTCTTGCATTAACCTTTGAAAACTGAAAATCTTAACCTCATCGTCTCTGATTGTTGTATGTTTTTCCTTTATAACGTCATCGTCTCTGATTGTTGTATGTTTTTCCTTTATAACCTCATCGTCTCTGATTGTTGTATGTTTTTCCTTTATAACCTCATCGTCTCTGATTGTTGTATGTTTTTCCTTTATAACCTCATCGTCTCTGATTGTTGTATGTTTTTCCTTTATAACCTCATCGTCTCTGATTGTTGTATGTTTTTCCTTTATAACCTCATCGTCTCTGATTGTTGTATGTTTTTCCTTTATAACCTCATCGTCTCTGATTGTTGTATGTTTTTCCTTTATAACCTCATCGTCTCTGATTGTTGTATGTTTTTCCTTTATAACCTCATCGTCTCTGATTGTTGTATGTTTTTCCTTTATAACCTCATCGTCTCTGATTGTTGTATGTTTTTCCTTTATAACCTCATCGTCTCTGATTGTTGTATGTTTTTCCTTTATAACCTCATCGTCTCTGATTGTTGTATGTTTTTCCTTTATAACCTCATCGTCTCTGATTGTTGTATGTTTTTCCTTTATAACCTCATCGTCTCTGATTGTTGTATGTTTTTCCTTTATAACCTCATCGTCTCTGATTGTTGTATGTTTTTCCTTTATAACCTCATCGTCTCTGATTGTTGTATGTTTTTCCTTTATAACCTCATCGTCTCTGATTGTTGTATGTTTTTCCTTTATAACCTCATCGTCTCTGATTGTTGTATGTTTTTCCTTTATAACCTCATCGTCTCTGATTGTTGTATGTTTTTCCTTTATAACCTCATCGTCTCTGATTGTTGTATGTTTTTCCTTTATAACCTCATCGTCTCTGATTGTTGTATGTTTTTCCTTTATAACCTCATCGTCTCTGATTGTTGTATGTTTTTCCTTTATAACCTCATCGTCTCTGATTGTTGTATGTTTTTCCTTTATAACCTCATCGTCTCTGATTGTTGTATGTTTTTCCTTTATAACCTCATCGTCTCTGATTGTTGTATGTTTTTCCTTTATAACCTCATCGTCTCTGATTGTTGTATGTTTTTCCTTTATAACCTCATCGTCTCTGATTGTTGTATGTTTTTCCTTTATAGTTGGAAATTTTGACAATGAATGATACATGCGCATGCCGTTTCAGAATCTAAATAAAGTATAGAGTCAATTTGTGTTTGATGTACGTCTAAATAAAGTATAGATTCAATTTGTGTTTGATGTACGTCTAAATAAAGTATAGATTCAATTTGTGTTTGATGTACGTCTAAATAAAGTATAGATTCAATTTGTGTTTGATGTACGTCTAAATAAAGTATAGATTCAATTTGTGTTTGATGTACGTCTAAATAAAGTATAGATTCAATTTGTGTTTGATGTACGTCTAAATAAAGTATAGATTCATTTTGTGTTTGATGTACGTCTAAATAAAGTATAGATTCAATTTGTGTTTGATGTACGTCTAAATAAAGTATAGATTCAATTTGTGTTTGATGTACGTCAGTTATCTAAATAAAGTATAGATTCAATTTGTGTTTGATGTACGTCAGTTATCAGAATCTAAATAAAGTATAGATTCAATTTGTGTTTGATGTACGTCAGTTATCTAAATAAAGTATAGATTCAATTTGTGTTTGATGTACGTCAGTTATCAAGATCAGAATCTAAATAAAGTATAGATTCAATTTGTGTTTGATGTACGTCAGTTATCAAGATCAGAATCTAAATAAAGTATAGATTCAATTTGTGTTTGATGTACGTCAGTTATCAAGATCAGAATCTAAATAAAGTATAGATTCAATTTGTGTTTGATGTACGTCAGTTATCAACAAGTGCTAATAGGCTATTAAGTATAGATTCAATTTGTGTTTGATGTACGTCAGTTATCAAGATCAGAATCTAAATAAAGTATAGATTCAATTTGTGTTTGATGTACGTCAGTTATCAAGATCAGAATCTAAATAAAGTATAGATTCAATTTGTGTTTGATGTACGTCAGTTATCAAGATCAGAATCTAAATAAAGTATAGATTCAATTTGTGTTTGATGTACGTCAGTTATCAAGATCAGAATCTAAATAAAGTATAGATTCAATTTGTGTTTGATGTACGTCAGTTATCAAGATCAGAATCTAAATAAAGTATAGATTCAATTTGTGTTTGATGTACGTCAGTTATCAAGATCAGAATCTAAATAAAGTATAGATTCAATTTGTGTTTGATGTACGTCAGTTATCAACAAGTGCTAATAGGCTATTAAGTATAGATTCAATTTGTGTTTGATGTACGTCAGTTATCAAGATCAGAATCTAAATAAAGTATAGATTCAATTTGTGTTTGATGTACGTCAGTTATCAAGATCAGAATCTAAATAAAGTATAGATTCAATTTGTGTTTGATGTACGTCAGTTATCAAGATCAGAATCTAAATAAAGTATAGATTCAATTTGTGTTTGATGTACGTCAGTTATCAAGATCAGAATCTAAATAAAGTATAGATTCAATTTGTGTTTGATGTACGTCAGTTATCAAGATCAGAATCTAAATAAAGTATAGATTCAATTTGTGTTTGATGTACGTCAGTTATCAAGATCAGAATCTAAATAAAGTATAGATTCAATTTGTGTTTGATGTACGTCAGTTATCAAGATCAGAATCTAAATAAAGTATAGATTCAATTTGTGTTTGATGTACGTCAGTTATCAAGATCAGAATCTAAATAAAGTATAGATTCAATTTGTGTTTGATGTACGTCAGTTATCAAGATCAGAATCTAAATAAAGTATAGATTCAATTTGTGTTTGATGTACGTCAGTTATCAAGATCAGAATCTAAATAAAGTATAGATTCAATTTGTGTTTGATGTACGTCAGTTATCAACAAGTGCTAATAGGCTATTAAGTATAGATTCAATTTGTGTTTGATGTACGTCAGTTATCAAGATCAGAATCTAAATAAAGTATAGATTCAATTTGTGTTTGATGTACGTCAGTTATCAAGATCAGAATCTAAATAAAGTATAGATTCAATTTGTGTTTGATGTACGTCAGTTATCAAGATCAGAATCTAAATAAAGTATAGATTCAATTTGTGTTTGATGTACGTCAGTTATCAAGATCAGAATCTAAATAAAGTATAGATTCAATTTGTGTTTGATGTACGTCAGTTATCAAGATCAGAATCTAAATAAAGTATAGATTCAATTTGTGTTTGATGTACGTCAGTTATCAAGATCAGAATCTAAATAAAGTATAGATTCAATTTGTGTTTGATGTACGTCAGTTATCAAGATCAGAATCTAAATAAAGTATAGATTCAATTTGTGTTTGATGTACGTCAGTTATCAAGATCAGAATCTAAATAAAGTATAGATTCAATTTGTGTTTGATGTACGTCAGTTATCAAGATCAGAATCTAAATAAAGTATAGATTCAATTTGTGTTTGATGTACGTCAGTTATCAAGATCAGAATCTAAATAAAGTATAGATTCAATTTGTGTTTGATGTACGTCAGTTATCAAGATCAGAATCTAAATAAAGTATAGATTCAATTTGTGTTTGATGTACGTCAGTTATCAAGATCAGAATCTAAATAAAGTATAGATTCAATTTGTGTTTGATGTACGTCAGTTATCAAGATCAGAATCTAAATAAAGTATAGATTCAATTTGTGTTTGATGTACGTCAGTTATCAAGATCAGAATCTAAATAAAGTATAGATTCAATTTGTGTTTGATGTACGTCAGTTATCAAGATCAGAATCTAAATAAAGTATAGATTCAATTTGTGTTTGATGTACGTCAGTTATCAACAAGTGCTAATAGGCTATTAAGTATAGATTCAATTTGTGTTTGATGTACGTCAGTTATCAAGATCAGAATCTAAATAAAGTATAGATTCAATTTGTGTTTGATGTACGTCAGTTATCAAGATCAGAATCTAAATAAAGTATAGATTCAATTTGTGTTTGATGTACGTCAGTTATCAAGATCAGAATCTAAATAAAGTATAGATTCAATTTGTGTTTGATGTACGTCAGTTATCAAGATCAGAATCTAAATAAAGTATAGATTCAATTTGTGTTTGATGTACGTCAGTTATCAAGATCAGAATCTAAATAAAGTATAGATTCAATTTGTGTTTGATGTACGTCAGTTATCAAGATCAGAATCTAAATAAAGTATAGATTCAATTTGTGTTTGATGTACGTCAGTTATCAAGATCAGAATCTAAATAAAGTATAGATTCAATTTGTGTTTGATGTACGTCAGTTATCAAGATCAGAATCTAAATAAAGTATAGATTCAATTTGTGTTTGATGTACGTCAGTTATCAAGATCAGAATCTAAATAAAGTATAGATTCAATTTGTGTTTGATGTACGTCAGTTATCAAGATCAGAATCTAAATAAAGTATAGATTCAATTTGTGTTTGATGTACGTCAGTTATCAACAAGTGCTAATAGGCTATTAAGTATAGATTCAATTTGTGTTTGATGTACGTCAGTTATCAACAAGTGCTAATAGGCTATTAAGTATAGATTCAATTTGTGTTTGATGTACGTCAGTTATCAGAATCTAAATAAAGTATAGATTCAATTTGTGTTTGATGTACGTCAGTTATCAAGATCAGAATCTAAATAAAGTATAGATTCAATTTGTGTTTGATGTACGTCAGTTATCAAGATCAGAATCTAAATAAAGTATAGATTCAATTTGTGTTTGATGTACGTCAGTTATCAACAAGATCAGAATCTAAATAAAGTATAGATTCAATTTGTGTTTGATGTACGTCAGTTATCAACAAGTGCTAATAGGCTATTATTCAGAAAAAAAATATAACTAAAAATTCACTTTTTAAAGTCGGATGATATTTTGAATCGGGTGTCGTATTAAAGAAACGTCTGTTTCACTTTACACTACTAGTAAATGAGACATGCTAAAAACAGTTTACACTAACAGTGACTATAGAACCACTCATGTCCATTTTTTCTTGCATGTTATTTCTTCATTTTAGTGTTAGATTTACCAAGGACTGTTTTGTAGTAAGTATGACATTCCAACGAATTGTAATATAAAATAACTAAGTGATTAATATTACGATAGACGGTAATTTCTCCACTACGCGTGTTTCATTATGACTGCAGAAAAATCAAAATTCTCATTTGTATTGGAATAACCATGGATATTTAGTGAGAGTGATAACGCTTTTTCTGTTCAGACAGTAATGCAAGAAGAAAACTTTAACGGTGTTAAGCATTCCAGAAAAAAAGTTGAGACCTGGCTGTTTAATTACGCGAATCATCTTCTATGTGGGATGCGAATATCTGTACTATTTTTTATAATTACCATTCTGGCAAGGATGCAAAAAACACGCATCTACCATGAAAGCACGTGCATTGTGCCATGTGACAGTTATGCGATTAAATAAGTAATTTCCATAAATGACTGGATATATTGGCGGTTCAGAAAGTAAGAGGTTACATTTCAACAAAGTTTTGTATTTGATAAACCATAACAGACGCACCCTTCCAGTGGCGCAAAATCAAATTTTTGTTACAAATCCTTATTGTTTCTTTTCATTTTGGCAAAGAGATGCAAACCAGTGGCATCTGCCATAAAAAGAAGAGCATCAGACTTACACGCACTTGGGGTACCCAGTGACGGTTATGCGCTGATTCATATTCCGGTAGGCCGCTAAGCAACACGTATTCTCAATACAGGGTATTGGCGCTCTCCGATTAGTTCAGTCCGTTAAAGACCATCTTGGGTGAAATAAACTTATCAAACTGACCGTATATTTTAATTTGATGTTAACGTGAGAGTCCGTAAGAGGTCGAGAGGTTCTGTGAGTGATCATGGTATGTTCCCATGAGTTTTCAGATGTTTTACATGAAGGACGTGTCAGTCCGCCATGCATGTGCGTTCCCGAATTTACGGTAAGATGACCAATCAAATCAAATTATGTTAATGTATGTTAGAATGTTAATTTTTCGTCAATGTTTTTTTCACGACGCACCCACGCAAACATTTATATCAAATCAACCGGCGTTTCATTTGGAATATTTTTTGGCTCCCAGGTAATCGATTGTTGGCTGGTCGGTATACGCGCCTCTCATCTAGGCGACCCAGGTTCAATATGCCCTTATGGCGCACGTGAGTTTGGTTGATGGTAATACCATTGGACACGGGTTTCCTGTGGGTTCTCTGCCCCCCTCACCCTCCGCCCCACCAACCCACAATCAGTGGGCTGATCACTGTTTGGGACAATGTCGAAGAGGCCCTGTTTTGGACTTTTATCGGAAAAAAGTATAGTTGGATGTAGCCTATGTTATTCAAGCGCCCAGTAGCTCTGACGTTATTCTGCATCATCATCAACAACAACAACAACAAAATAATGGGGGACACTTCAAATGTGAAAGCTCAACATTTCAAGAAGAAATTGGATGTAAAATAACAAAATTAATTGCAATTTATTGTCAGATAGTTAACGTTGTTACCATCCTATATTTCGATTTGGATGTGATTGTGTTTGGCGTATTAATTGCCAATAGGCGATTATTTTAACATGTCAGATCTTGAAGACTTGATTGTTTATGTTTGATGTTTTTGCTGCAACACTTTTTTATTGACAGCAACGCTTGATTTTTGCCTTCTCGGTTTGGCCCTTTGCATATACTAAGCTTTTTCTTATATTGATAATATTCACAGGGCAAAACAGGTGAAGGATATAAACTTTATAAGAGTAAATTCCCTGTATATTTAACTCAGAATTTGTATACACCTTTTAAAACGATTTAGACTTAGCATAAAAAATCTTAAAAGATTCCTTACATTGTACATTTAAATCAACACAATTCGAGGCCATAAAAGTCATTTGCTGTGCACTACAGTTAAGTGATCAATCTTATGTAAACTCCCCTGAATTTCTTAAGAGAGTGTGCACTTCATGAAATGCCAGGCCTTTTTCTGCCTATCTCACTATCGGACCCATTCCCAATGCCAAATATGCAAATTTTTTCCCAATTCTAAAAAAAATCCCAATTTCCGACCGAAATGACTGAAGCCGGAAAATGTGTTTCACGGTAGGAAATGTGTTTTAAATAACCGTGTGCCATGTTTTAGCGTGCTCATGGGAATACCCCGTAAAATGTCATCGTATCTAGTGTTCCATTATGCAATTTTCTCTACCTTAACACTTCAGACAAATGGCGGCCGGTTGTGTTTATGCAATTCTCAAGACACATTTTCAGTCAGAATTTGCTTTCAAATATTGAAGTGCTGTATTATTCAGAATAATCAGGTAATGTACCCGGTATACAACAAGTGATAATCATGTGTACTTATTTATTATTGTAGATTGTTTGAGAATTGATGTCGATGGTCTGACGTAGAGAAATATGGACTGGTTTCACTTTCAAAGTTACTGTATTTCAAAAAATGGTTGCCTTCAGACATTTGGCAACTTGAATTTTGAACAATAATATGTTGAACACAGGTCTTTCGACCGTGAATATTCATAAAAAAAATAATTGAATGACATATCGCGCTATGTATTTTATTTGAACTTCAAGCATAACATTAACAAAGTCTGTATTTTTATCATACACATACTTACGCTAGCTGTGGACAATGACAGTTGCATGGAAAAAACATTTTAATACTTTTCTTAGCATTTTAGGTCAAATTTGTCAATACCTATGTATGAAAACATTCGATTTAATAAGAAAGATTAAGAAAAATAATTTCCCCAATAATGCTTTTGTCTATGAAAATTCTTCCCAATTTAAAAGATTTCGCGACTCGAAAAATCCCAATTGGCTAGGTACTTCTTCCCAATATAGACAGGAAAAGGCCTGAATGCTTTGTGGCTTTCCAAACAAAGATAAACTTTTTTTTCACTAAACTAATGGCATTGTCATAATTGGAAAGGTGTTTAACTACTTACATATTTTAATTACTTATTAAACTCTTTAAAGATAAGTGCACTTTATTTTTAGAAATTCATTTCTTGAATGTATATTACAGCAAAATAGTGATATATGAAGAACATGGTTAAATAAAAGAAAACTAATATTCCTTGTGAATATCTTTAAAACGCCATTAGGACATAAACAAAAACATTAGCATTATATTCATGATACATAACATTTTGGTTCTGTGTTTGAGAATCAGGTAAAGTAAGGTCTATTAAGAGTTACAAAAAATTACTTAGTATAGTCTGCTATAACAAATTAAAAATCTCTTCATGTATTTAGAATTTAAGTTGTTTAATTTACATTATTTTAGAAACTCTATAGTTCTGTAAAGGAAACTGTGCACAGATTAGCAAACATAAGAATTGAAACATCTTTTAGAGGCCTTAAGCAGTTGACTATTTTGATATTTGGATGGAACTTGTTTACAATCTGTCACCTAGTTTGTTTTTGACAAGTTTCTGTACATACGTTGCTAATTTAATATCTTTAAATAAAGATGGACCACATTCTTTGTATCTTAATAATTAAAAACCTATCCTATAAGTGCTTTAATTATAAATTAATATTTTACCTATACATATGCACTTGGTTTGGCCTGAATAGGTGGATGTGTTAAGTCAGCACTGAAGGTATTTTGCTTTCATGTTTGCTTTAAGTTTATTGTGACATTTATTATTTCAACAACTACCATTACCACTCATAGCGAGCCATAGGATTTGAACTCTTCACTCAAATAAGAATTATACAACCATACTATACCTTACCACTTATACAACCCACAAAAAAATTCGAGGGACAACATTATGTTAAGAAATATTAATATTTTACTACTTAGAGTTTAAATTAAACATGTGTTGAGCAAACATTTTATTTAAACTTATTAAAAAGTGATCTTATTTTTTTAAATAGTATACCTTATGATTCATCTATTATCCCCTTTAGTGAAAATGTTTATTCCGTTTCAGCAACTAGGCTGCCCCTACACTGAAGGGGTGGAGGAGTCGTGGATCTCAGAGCTTATTTTCAAACCCGGAGAGGCTAGAATAAGACTTCTTCAATGGCTTTTATCAAAGTGGGTAATTTTTTTTAGACCTAAAAAAATGAAAACAACTAGAAAACTCAGGTTATTTTTGCTATTTGGTGCCAAATTGTGACCCCATAACTGTAGTGAAGCATATGACTTTCCCATATTTATGACCCCTTCGAAGAAGAGGGGGTATATTGTTTTGCACATGTCGGTCCGTATGTCTGTCTGTATGTCTGTCCACCAGATGGTTTCCGGATGATAACTCAAGAACGCTTAGGCGTAGGATCATGAAACTTCATAGGTACATTGATCATGACTCTCAGATGACCCCTATTGATTTTGAGGACACTAGGTCAAAGGTCAAGGTCACGGTGACCCGAAATAGTAAAATGGTTTCCCGATGATAACTCAAGAACGCTTATGCCTAGGATCATGAAACTTCATAGGTACATTGATCATGACTCGCAGATGACCCCTATTGATTTTCAGGTCACTAGGTCAAAGGTCAAAGTCACGGTGACCCGAAATAGTAAAATGGTTTCCGGATGATAACTCAAGAACGCTTATGCCTAGGATCATGAAACTTCATAGGTACATTGATCATGACTCTCAGATGACCCCTATTGATTTTCAGGTCACTAGGTTAAAGGTCAAGGTCACGGTGACCCGAAATAGTAAAATGGTTTCCGGATGATAACTCAAGAACGCTTATGCCTAGGATCATGAAGCTTCATAGGTACATTGATCATGACTCGCAGATGACCCCTAATGATTTTCAGGTCACTAGGTCAAAGGTCAAGGTCACGGTGACCCGAAATAGTAAAATGGTTTCCGGATGATAACTCAAGAACGCTTATGCCTAGGATCATGAAACTTCATAGGTACATTGATCATGACTAGCAGATGACCCCTATTGATTTTCAGGTCACTAGGTCAAAGGTCAAGGTCATTTGAAAAAAAGTTATGAGCTATTGTCATCACCTTGGCGTCGGTGTCTGGTTAAGTTTTGTGTTTAGGTCCACTTTTCTCATAAAGTATCAAAGCTATTGCATTGAAACTTGGTACACTTACTTACTATCATGAGGGGACTGGGCAGGCAAAGTAAGATAACTCTGGCGTGCATTTTGACAGAATTATGTGCCCTTTTTATACTAAGAAAATTGAAAATTTGGTTTAAAAAAAAGTATACTTTTTGCGATTGGGGATATAGACGAATTTCGGCTATAAAATTGGGCCAAAAAAAAACCTGCCTAGGATCATGAAACTTAATAGGTACATTGATCATGACTGGCAGATGACCCCTATTGATTTTTAGGTCACTAGGTCAAAGGTCAAGGTCACATTGACTCGAAACAGTAAAATGGTTTCCGGGTGATAACTCAAGAATACTTAGGCCTAGGATCATGAAACTTCATAGGTACATTGACTTGCAGATGACCCCTATTGATTTTCAGGTCACTAGGTCAAAGGTCAAGGTCACAGTGACAAAAAACGTATTCACACAATGGCTGCCACTACAACTGACAGCCCATATGGGGGGCATGCATGTTTTACAAACAGCTTTTGTTTACATCCAAATACCCCTCAGAATTCTTAATTAAAAGTATTTTTTTAAATCGCAAAAAATCAAATCAAAATTTGCAAAGATGGAATAATCTTCATGAACATTGTATCTTTCTTGAGATCTATTCAGAAGATTTTAATACATGTTACTGAACAAGTTACACATGTGCTCATATTGCAATCATTGTATATAAATAATATATTAATCTATACAATAAATATATGAAATCCTGATGTGCAGATGTAATTAGATTTAAGGTCATTAATGTTTTGAATAACAAGATCAGATTGTCCTCTTATAGTCAGCTTCTTCATTGTTCTAAATGTATTGCATTTATTGTCTATTGTGGGGCAGGTTTGACTCGGAACTCAATGAGATCTTGGACCCGCAGTATGCTTCGGTAGAGTCAAAGATGGACTCCCGTATACAGCGTAAGTCTAATTGATAGACATACATCTAGAGTGAAATGGCAGGCTGCTGCATCTTGTACTGCCCCAGCCCACTGCTGCGCTCTAAACTGATAAAGTGTGAAAGCAAATGCTGAAATTTAACACAACTTCGCAAATATATACGGGCTAATGAAAAATAAAGTCATCAAAAGTAGCATTTCAACCAAGTTAGACCAAACTCTTATCATATGGTTTAAACCTATTTATTTTAGCACGATTACATCAAAAGCCACAGGCGTATTGAAATACTCTTGAGTCTGTTTCCTGGGTTGAACCAGTACTTGATGTCTTTGTGAAAGAAAAAGATACCCACTGTGTGAATTGAACCCATGACCTCCCAGCTGCTAGGCAACAGCTACGCCACGACCTTTCTTATTTTATAACTGGAGACCAGGAAAATGATTCAAACCCTTCCAATGAAACAGACAATCTGAGCAAGCCCTGTTCCTTTAGCAGTGGAAGGCTTGCGGGCTTGTGTTTACATGTATTTCTATCACTGTGCTTGAAAACCTTAATCGCACGTGTGAATGAAATTGAATTTAGCAAACTATTAGTAAAATATAACCAGATTGGTCGGACCTCACCTTGCCCTGCTTTTTGCCAGCACTATTTGTAGTGCGAGACCTTTCCCTATAAAAAAAAGATACATATATTTAATTATATTTTTAAGAAACATAGTTTTTGAATTGTTTATGGATATTAGCCAATAAACAATACTTGACCTGGATGGTTTAAAAGGAAAACACAAGCACAAAAAATGAAAACTATTATTTGACTATGCTGTGCTCGGGAGTGCTTTTGGCTTGTTAACAAGTAGTTTTATGACAATAATTTTGTTCTTCATCTGTGGGAGGATGAGCAAGTTTGAAAAATATCTTATATTATTTTCTGCATTTGTTAGTATAACAAGTCCATGTATGTTTCAGTAAGAGTTATCGTTGCTATGTTTGTTTACCATAGAATGAAAAGAGCCATTCATAATGTCATGTATATGACCCTATGACATCAGCTATTTTATAATTTCATGATGTAGCTTTCATTTTTATTTCACGAGGGAGGGGAAATTAGAATGCCCTTGTCTGTCCCCCCTTCATCTGTCTTTTGTGTGGCAAATTAGTAAACAAAGCATGGTTACTACTGGATAAAATATGCAAATATGTAACCAGCATGTGAGCTTGCATGCCTCTATACTGTGAATCGGATATTTTTTACATAACCATATTGCAGAAAATGAACTGAAAATTACTTTTTTATGTTCTTCAGTGTTTTTGTCCTGTCTGTTTGTTGGTTGGTTTGTTGCTTTGTTTGCATCAAACTTTAACATTGGCCATAACTTTTGCAATATTGAAGATAGCAACTTGATATTTGGCATGCTTGTGTATCTCATGAAGCTGCACATTTTGAGTGGTGAAAGGTAAAGGTTATCCTTCAAGGTCAAAAGTCAAATATATGGGGGGGACATAGTGTTTCACAAACACATCTTGTTTAAACTTTTGTTTGGTTTGGATATTTTCCATTTTGTTAGTTCTGACACTTAGATTATTTTTTTTATCAAGCCTGCAAACTTGCACACCTTTATATTTTGGTTCAGATATTTTTCCAAAATAAATTCAGTTTTCATGTCTTTGGAAAATAGTTCACTTCTATAGATCAAAAGAAAAAAATATTGCTGCCTGAGGGCTTAATCTTTACAAATCTATTAAACAGCAAATAAACTTAAGCACCCCAATATTTTGCATTGGATATTTTTTACATAACTGGTGTTTGGGCCCCTGTGGTAGCAAACAATTATTTGTGTTCACTTGTGTCGCGCATTGCACAAAAAATATTGCTACCAGAGGAATGAAACTTGACAGTTTAATCAGCTTATAAAATTTCCAACCTTCATGTTTTAGTTTGGATATTTTTTGTCACAACTTAAGTTATGGTCCCTTTTTATAAACAATTTACCGCTGTGAACTTGTGCACCTCCATATATTGTTTCTGATGAGTCAAGCGTCACTCAAAAGGTTTTTCTGCTAGAGGAGTCCTCAGGACTAAAACTTAACAAACAATGACTACCATGTGAACTTGGGTAGCTCCATATTTTAGTTCAGTATTTTCCAACATAGGTGGAATTTTAAGACAAAAGCAAAGTGTTGGGACATCCATGTCCTTCTAGTTAGTCATAATATTTGCAATATTACCCCCCCCCCCCCCTCAATGAAATAGATGGAGGTATAATTGTGTCTGAATGTCTGTCTGTCTCTCCATAGACACAAACTTGTCCAACAAAGTACACCTAAACTCCTTCATAAAAAAATTGCATGTGTTTAAACTCAGAAGTTCTATAACATGATTATTATAAATTGCTTTATAGATATTTTATGACTTCTGGCATGATAACAGGATTCCTTTTGTATTATGACACGTTTTAGATTCTCTTAAGTAACATTAGGCCATGCTTAATATGGAATTATCTACTTGCACATCATTTAATTGGCTTCAATGGTTCGCTCATAATAATGATACTTATTATATTGTCAATTAGTAAACATTTTGAAGATTAAATGGTGTCATAACTTAAGACTATGCTGAAGTACATTTTAATTTTGTGTTTGTTTCAGGTCTGTTGTTTGTGGCGTCCAATATCGGGCTCTGTAGATACGATGATGTTGATTTGATAAGGGTATGGGTCAGAGCTGCCACAGTATTTACCAAGACTAAACAAATTTACAATACTTAGAGAATATAAAATCATTTTGTTTTTCCAGCCATTTATTTGGATAGAGCAACAAAGCAGCATAAACTTATAATGTCTATAACCTGATGATTACATCATGCGGTGTTGCTTTGTTATTGTCTCTACTGTCACTAATGTGAACAGTGTTTCCTGGCCTTGAAATATTATCCATCATAACTCTGTTTATCATTGCTCCAGCTAGACCTAAACAGACAGGCACAGCACCCTGCTGCTCCAAGGTTCCTGCCCCCTTGTAATCCCTCCTTGCCCTTTTTATCAGAAATCAAATTTTATTGGAAGTTTTCAATAAATTAATTTTCCACAGTGAAAATCATTTTATTAGTCATAGAACAATATTTGTAATCAAAGTACTTTAATACGCAATATATATACATTATTAATTCAAAATATGCCTTAGAGACATAATGACTGGGTGCGCTTAAGTGTCAGATGGACAAAAGAGTACCCTACCTTTTTGTATTGCTAACTCCTATTTGTGGACAGATAAATTTTCAGTACTTTATCCATCAGTAGATATCTGTTTAATCTCACCTCTGATTGGTTGTACCAAACACAAATGTACGTTCAAAGACTAAAACTATCCCTGCTAGGGAGCTGTTCCTGCGTCTAGACAGGCCGTGTTCATGGCTCACCTGATTGACATCGTGGCCATAGCGGACTCTGCAGAGGACCCTAAAAACAAGCTGTTCAGAGAACCAGGAATAGTCAGGTATGTTGTGTGCAATCAAAAATATTATGTAAATACTCAAGTATGGGTCCCATGTCTAATGCCAGCTGATTTCCTTTTGATCGCCAAAATAGTTCAACAAATTGTTCCTCACTTTGCTGGACTTAAGCATGTGTGGGGTTTCTCCACCTTTCAGTTAATTTTCGCCTTTTTCTGTGCTTTTATAGTTAAACAAATTGTTCTCCACTTTGCTTTATCTGATTTTACCTCCTTTCATATTATTTTCTTTTGTTTAATACCAAGTTTTAAAAATAGTTCTAAGTAAGCTTGACCTACCGGTACTCAAAAGTTAACAGTTTTGGGACACCCAGTAAAGGGTGGGGGTTTCCTCCCCAGATGTGGTCCCTAAATCAAACCTTTACTGTCTTTATCCCTATTTTTTTCAAGCACTTGCCAGTTCAAGCACACTTGTAAGCTAAACCATTTGTTAAAATGCCCTATCTTTATACAGAAATAATGACAAACAGAAAAAAATGCCTGTATTATGGTTATTTACTACCTTGTATTAAAAGATTTGGGTTTAGTCTGGAAGATTTATCTATGATATCTATGATTGTTATTTGGTTGAAAGCTGCAGCATTTCTGATGATGATTCAATAAATTGCTTACGAATGACCGGAAAATCAGGTGTTCCATTCTGTTAATGGCTGTGAATCTTCATCTTGTGTAATTATATTAAAGGGGCCTTTTCACAGATTTTGGCATGTTTTGAAGTTTGTCATTAAATGCTTTATATTGATCAATGTAAACATTGGATCTAAAAAGCTCCAGTAAAACATTTAGAATAAAATTAAAAAAAGGAAAAAAGTAGCCCGCGGCAGGGCTCGAACCAGTCACCCCCGGATTCCTGAAATAAAAACCAATTAGACCGCTCGGCCATCCTGCCAAGTATATATGAAAGACACATTTTATAGTTTATATAAGCAATCTTTGTAGTTTCACAAAATTAAACGACAACAACAGAACTCTCCAAATTATTCAATGGTTTCGCGTTGCAACGCTTTATTAAGGTTTTTAAATCGTCAAAATATGCATATAATGGCTATATTAGACCATGGTAGATGTTCAGTATTACCGTTTCCTCACAAATATCATAACCAAAACGAAAATTTGCGAATCTAAAACAACTTTTTTCAATTTTGTCAATTTACCAAAACGTGAAAAGATCCCTTTAATAAAACACAAAAAGCCAGCATTAAATCCAATAAAAAACAATAGCAGAAAATAATAATTTTGCATTATTATGTTGTAATTATAATTATGCTGGAATGTGTTCGTCCCTTCAGCGACTCATTGCCGTTACACGAGCAAGTCTCCCTTGATGTGACCTACATGAACAACCTGTGCCTCAGTGGACCTATGGACCAGGTGTTCTCTGGCAAGCTGTCACTGCTGCCACTGGACCTGAAAAAACAGCTGGAGGAGACCTGGAGCAAGTCAGGAAAGACCTTGGACAAGTAATGAATACAAAAACCTTTGTGGAAATGTCTCTTCATGAAAATCTATTTAATGTGCAGTAAATGCTGCATTATTGGCACAATGTTTTGTCTGTACCTAAAATTGGTTAAATGTGAGTGGAATACACTTGTAAATGCAGAAAATATACTGTGATGACTGAAAACAAGCTTATAGATATTATTCTTGCATTACACACTCTGATTCAGAGAAAACAATCCACTCAACCATTTCAATGACAATAAATATGCTATCATGTAATATCACAATACAATAAGTGGCCAGACAATCCTTTAACAAATTGACACACAAGTTCTAGATTTAGGACAGAATTCTTAAAATGTTGGTTACTGTATGAAGAAATAGTATTAGGCGAGGTGATTTTTTAAAATCCAAATGATTGTTACTGTAGCCATATGCCTGTCTGGGGAATGGCAGAGTACGCCCTGTAAGTCAGTATTTAGGAGTATAATGAGCTTATGAGATAGCTGTAATACTGTACAGATTGGCTTTGGTACGAATGATTATGTCTCATAGCTGTAATACTGTACAGATTGGCTTTGGTACGAATGATTTTGTCTCATAGCTGTAATACTGTACAGATTGGCTTTGGTACGAATGATTTTGTCTCATAGCTGTTATACTGTACAGATTGGCTTTGGTAGCAATGATTATGTCTCATAGCTGTAATACTGTACAGATTGGCTTTGGTAGCAATGATTATGTCTAATGTTCAATTTTTAGTGAATTGACTGAGGACCCCATTTGAGCTTGACTTAACTTAAGAAAAAGCATATATTTACATTTATTCACCAAACTAAAATCAATGTAAAGTATCAAAATGTTTGTTTGTTAATGTATGTCATATTTATGACAGGGTTTCAAAGCTGGACCTGCAGGCAATCGAGGCGGCGGCCATAAAACTCTCAGAAGACATGGCCCGTCAAGTGGAACTACTGCAAGATATGAGGAAACACGTATGGTGTAATGAGGTCGCCTTGGTGTAATGGATAAGGTGTCTGCCTAGCGACCTGGTGGTCATCGGTTCGAACCCCACTGTGGGAGCGTTGTTTAGATTTCCCCCAAAGACACCAAGTACTGGTTCTAGGCCCAGGAAACGTACTCGAGAGCATTTCAATAAGCCTGACGCTTTCGATGCAATCGAGGTAAAATAAATGGGCTTTAAACTAACTGCTGTACAACGCAAGACTTTTCACCACTTGTCCAGTTGTAATGTTTGTGCAAACTTAATGAAATAAACAGAAGATTATCATTCACTTGCTTATATACCGTAAATTATAATATAATGGTATGTAATTCTCCAGTATGTCTGACAGAAAAGTAGAAAATGTGCCAAGCAAGAATTCTTGTATTAAACAAATACCACTATTGTGTATAAAATATCATAATCATGTTACTTTGTATTTGATTGATTTTGTTAACATGAAATGTCTTTGGTTTGCAAAATCTAGCATCCTTGTAGGATCTTAATAAATTCCTGGATTTCTGGATTTCTGCCCAAAACCTGAAAAAATAGACCATCTGTGTGTTTTTGTTTATTCTCCTACACATGGCACTTGTTCAAAATCTGTAAACACATTTTTTGTATCTTTATCATCATGTAAATATTTCAATATTATGTTATTCTCTAGTGTCATACTATAGAAAAACATAATATTGAAATATTTACATGGATATCCATGGAGAAAACAAAACTGGAAATGGTGTCCCAAACAATCAGTCATGTGTTACACACACAGATTGTTCAAGACCGTCGCTTATTATCATATTTTGTTGAACTCTAGTACGAGTATGAGATGATGGATGACACGAAGGTGGAGACAGTGTGCCGGACCATCAGCCTGGTGTTATCTGAGCTCTCTCAGCTGACCACGGGCTTCAACTACTGCTACGAAAATGAGATGAAGCAATGGTGCAACAAGTCACCACCCAACCTCACACAGCTGGGGGCTGCCTTCAAACGAGTACACAGACTTCTACAGCAACTCATACAGGTAATCAAACAACAAGTCACCACCCAACCTCACACAGCTGGGGGCAGCCTTCAAACAAGTACACAGACTTCTACAGCAACTCATACAGGTAATCAAACAACAAGTCACCACCCAACCTCACACAGCTGGGGGCAGCCTTCAAACGAGTACACAGACTTCTACAGCAACTCATACAGGTAAACAAACAACAAGTCACCACCCAACCTCACACAGCTGGGGGCAGCCTTCAAACGAGTACACAGACTTCTACAGCAACTCATACAGGTAAACAAACAACAAGTCACCACCCAACCTCACACAGCTGGGGGCAGCCTTCAAACGAGTACACAGACTTCTACAGCAACTCATACAGGTAAACAAACAACAAGTCACCACCCAACCTCACACAGCTGGGGGCAGCCTTCAAACGAGTACACAGACTTCTACAGCAACTCATACAGGTAAACAAACAACAAGTCACCACCCAACCTCACACAGCTGGGG
Source organism: Dreissena polymorpha (assembly GCF_020536995.1). Lineage (NCBI taxonomy): Eukaryota > Metazoa > Mollusca > Bivalvia > Myida > Dreissenidae > Dreissena > Dreissena polymorpha. The sequence continues at coordinate 25,604,786 of NC_068359.1, read as the reverse complement.
GCTGCCTTCAAACAAGTACACAGACTGCTACAGCAACTCATACAGGTAAACAAACAACAAGTCACCACCCAACCTCACACAGCTGGGGGCAGCCTTCAAACAAGTACACAGACTTCTACAGCAACTCATACAGGTAAACAAACAACAAGTCACCACCCAACCTCACACAGCTGGGGCAGCCTTCAAACAAGTACACAGACTTCTACAGCAACTCATACAGGTAAACAAACAACAAGTCACCACCCAACCTCACACAGCTGGGGGCAGCCTTCAAACGAGTACACAGACTTCTACAGCAACTCATACAGGTAAACAAACAACAAGTCACCACCCAACCTCACACAGCTGGGGGCAGCCTTCAAACAAGTACACAGACTTCTACAGCAACTCATACAGGTAAACAAACAACAAGTCACCACCCAACCTCACACAGCTGGGGCTGCCTTCAAACAAGTACACAGACTTCTACAGCAACTCATACAGGTAAACAAACAACAAGTCACCACCCAACCTCACACAGCTGGGGCTGCCTTCAAATGAGTACACAGACTTCTACAGCAACTCATACAGGTAAACAAACAACAAGTCACCACCCAACCTCACACAGCTTGAGGCTGCCTTCAAACGAGTACACACACTTCTACAGCAACTCATACAGGTAAACAAACAACAAGTCACCACCCAACCTCACACAGCTTGAGGCAGCCTTCAAAAGAGTACACAGACTTCTACAGCAACTCATACAGGTAAACAAACAACAAGTCACCACCCAACCTCACACAGCTGGGGCTGCCTTCAAACGAGTACACAGACTTCTACAGCAACTCATACAGGTAAACAAACAACAAGTCACCACCCAACCTCACACAGCTTGAGGCTGCCTTCAAACGAGTACACACACTTCTACAGCAACTCATACAGGTAAACAAACAACAAGTCACCACCCAACCTCACACAGCTTGAGGCTGCCTTCAAAAGAGTACACAGACTTCTACAGCAACTCATACAGGTAAACAAACAACAAGTCACCACCCAACCTCACACAGCTGGGGGCAGCCTTCAAACGAGTACACAGACTTCTACAGCAACTCATACAGGTAATCAAACAACAAGTCACCACCCAACCTCACACAGCTGGGGGCTGCCTTCAAACGAGTACACAGACTTCTACAGCAACTCATACAGGTAAACAAACAACAAGTCACCACCCAACCTCACACAGCTTGAGGCAGCCTTCAAACGAGTACACAGACTTCTACAGCAACTCATACAGGTAAACAAACAACAAGTCACCACCCAACCTCACACAGCTGGGGGCAGCCTTCAAACGAGTACACAGACTTCTACAGCAACTCATACAGGTAAACAAACAACAAGTCACCACCCAACCTCACACAGCTGGGACAGCCTTCAAACGAGTACACAGACTTCTACAGCAACTCATACAGGTAAACAAACAACAAGTCACCACCCAACCTCACACAGCTGGGACAGCCTTCAAACGAGTACACAGACTTCTACAGCAACTCATACAGGTAAACAAACAACAAGTCACCACCCAACCTCACACAGCTGGGGGCTGCCTTCAAACGAGTACACAGACTTCTACAGCAACTCATACAGGTAAACAAACCACAAGTCACCACCCAACCTCACACAGCTTGAGGCAGCCTTCAAACGAGTACACAGACTTCTACAGCAACTCATACAGGTAAACAAACAACAAGTCACCACCCAACCTCACACAGCTGGGGCTGCCTTCAAACGAGTACACAGACTTCTACAGCAACTCATACAGGTAAACAAACAACAAGTTACCACCCAACCTCACACAGCTGGGGCTGCCTTCAAACGAGTACACAGACTTCTACAGCAACTCATACAGGTAAACAAACAACAAGTTACCACCCAACCTCACACAGCTGGGGCTGCCTTCAAACGAGTACACAGACTTCTACAGCAACTCATACAGGTAAACAAACAACAAGTCACCACCCAACCTCACACAGCTGGGACAGCCTTCAAACGAGTACACAGACTTCTACAGCAACTCATACAGGTAAACAAACAACAAGTCACCACCCAACCTCACACAGCTGGGGGCTGCCTTCAAACGAGTACACAGACTTCTACAGCAACTCATACAGGTAAACAAACAACAAGTCACCACCCAACCTCACACAGCTGGGGCTGCCTTCAAACGAGTACACAGACTTCTACAGCAACTCATACAGGTAAACAAACAACAAGTTACCACCCAACCTCACACAGCTGGGGCTGCCTTCAAACGAGTACACAGACTTCTACAGCAACTCATACAGGTAAACAAACAACAAGTCACCACCCAACCTCACACAGCTGGGACAGCCTTCAAACGAGTACACAGACTTCTACAGCAACTCATACAGGTAAACAAACAACAAGTCACCACCCAACCTCACACAGCTGGGGGCTGCCTTCAAACGAGTACACAGACTTCTACAGCAACTCATACAGGTAAACAAACAACAAGTCACCACCCAACCTCACACAGCTGGGACAGCCTTCAAACGAGTACACAGACTTCTACAGCAACTCATACAGGTAATCAAACAACAAGTCACCACCCAACCTCACACAGCTGGGACAGCCTTCAAACGAGTACACAGACTTCTACAGCAACTCATACAGGTAAACAAACAACAAGTCACCACCCAACCTCACACAGCTTGAGGCTGCCTTCAAACAAGTACACAGACTGCTACAGCAACTCATACAGGTAATCAAACAACAAGTCACCACCCAACCTCACACAGCTGGGGGCAGCCTTCAAACGAGTACACAGACTTCTACAGCAACTCATACAGGTAATCAAACAACAAGTTACCACCCAACCTCACACAGCTGGGGCTGCCTTCAAACGAGTACACAGACTTCTACAGCAACTCATACAGGTAAACAAACAACAAGTCACCACCCAACCTCACACAGCTGGGGCTGCCTTCAAACGAGTACACAGACTTCTACAGCAACTCATACAGGTAATCAAACAACAAGTCACCACCCAACCTCACACAGCTGGGGCTGCCTTCAAACGAGTACACAGACTTCTACAGCAACTCATACAGGTAAACAAACAACAAGTCACCACCCAACCTCACACAGCTGGGGGCAGCCTTCAAACGAGTACACAGACTTCTACAGCAACTCATACAGGTAAACAAACAACAAGTCACCACCCAACCTCACACAGCTTGAGGCAGCCTTCAAACGAGTACACAGACTTCTACAGCAACTCATACAGGTAAACAAACAACAAGTCACCACCCAACCTCACACAGCTGGGGGCAGCCTTCAAATGAGTACACAGACTTCTACAGCAACTCATACAGGTAAACAAACAACAAGTCACCACCCAACCTCACACAGCTGGGGCAGCCTTCAAACGAGTACACAGACTTCTACAGCAACTCATACAGGTAAACAAACAACAAGTCACCACCCAACCTCACACAGCTTGAGGCAGCCTTCAAACGAGTACACAGACTTCTACAGCAACTCAAACAGGTAAACAAACAACAAGTCACCACCCAACCTCACACAGCTTGAGGCAGCCTTCAAACGAGTACACAGACTTCTACAGCAACTCATACAGGTAAACAAACAACAAGTCACCACCCAACCTCACACAGCTGGGGGCAGCCTTCAAATGAGTACACAGACTTCTACAGCAACTCATACAGGTAAACAAACAACAAGTCACCACCCAACCTCACACAGCTGGGGCAGCCTTCAAACGAGTACACAGACTTCTACAGCAACTCATACAGGTAAACAAACAACAAGTCACCACCCAACCTCACACAGCTGGGGGCAGCCTTCAAACGAGTACACAGACTTCTACAGCAACTCATACAGGTAAACAAACAACAAGTCACCACCCAACCTCACACAGCTTGAGGCAGCCTTCAAACGAGTACACAGACTTCTACAGCAACTCATACAGGTAAACAAACAACAAGTCACCACCCAACCTCACACAGCTGGGGGCAGCCTTCAAACGAGTACACAGACTTCTACAGCAACTCATACAGGTAAACAAACAACAAGTCACCACCCAACCTCACACAGCTGGGGGCAGCCTTCAAACGAGTACACAGACTTCTACAGCAACTCATACAGGTAATCAAACAACAAGTCACCACCCAACCTCACACAGCTGGGGGCTGCCTTCAAACGAGTACACAGACTTCTACAGCAACTCATACAGGTAAACAAACAACAAGTCACCACCCAACCTCACACAGCTGGGGGCTGCCTTCAAACGAGTACACAGACTTCTACAGCAACTCATACAGGTAAACAAACAACAAGTCACCACCCAACCTCACACAGCTGGGGGCAGCCTTCAAACGAGTACACAGACTTCTACAGCAACTCATACAGGTAAACAAACAACAAGTCACCACCCAACCTCACACAGCTTGAGGCAGCCTTCAAACGAGTACACAGACTTCTACAGCAACTCATACAGGTAAACAAACAACAAGTCACCACCCAACCTCACACAGCTTGAGGCAGCCTTCAAACAAGTACACAGACTTCTACAGCAACTCATACAGGTAAACAAACAACAAGTCACCACCCAACCTCACACAGCTTGAGGCTGCCTTCAAACGAGTACACAGACTGCTACAGCAACTCATACAGGTAAAGAGCCAACAAATTCTAGTTCATATTTCCATCCATTTTGGAGTCCGAAATTCTGCCCCTTTCTCCCTGTCTAAAAGTATATATTTTTCCCCCAAAATACAAAAAATCCTTTCTGAAAAAAAATATATATTTTTTAATTTAAGTTTATTTCAGTAAAACCAGTTTATAAATGCTGTAAAATATTTTTTTCATTATTTTCATGAATGATATCTAAATTAAAAATAATTTTGAACACCCCTTGATTGTATTCCACCACAAGGAAAATACTGCCTGGAAGACCTTTCAGTCCCATCCTCCAAGGATTGTACAAAAACCTGCAAACCAAGAAATCTACTTTAAATTAAGTAAATACTTTCAAAACCCAAAGCGATTCCTTAAAATTGACATACCAAATCAACTACCGGGGATATCATTATTGGAAAAAAACTACCATTTGTTGATAAAATGGATCAGCGTTGTGGGCTTTTCCCCCAAAATGTGGAGATCCAGATAACATCTATTTGCTGATACATGTAGTGTCAACACAATTATATAGGGCTGAAATTGAGGTTCTTAAATATCGTTTTAAGTCACTTATTATATTGATGAAAAGAAATAAAAATTATCTAAAAGCTGCTGATTCAAACAACTTCACAATATTTTGCTGTAATGAGTACAGCACTGAAAATATAACTGATCGAAAACTCTAAAGTTTACAGAAACCAATCCAAATATGCATTATGACTCTATAGCAAAACCATTGTTTAATATTACCCCGGTATACATTCCATCTTTATGCTTTTTCATTGCGTATATTAACGTCCAAGGTAAGTTAATGATTTACAAAAAGTACTTAAGCAGGCACTTTAAATAGTCAAATAGACTGGCTTTGGCCAGTATACCTTAATACATCTACAATTTCTTAGCGTTAATTGTGTGTCCTTCGTAAAAATAAAAATTTAATTGGCAATATTTTGCCAAATTACTGACTAGATTAAGCTTCCTGTAGTAATCTTTCTCGTGTGAAATGTTTCTTATCGGTCCAGCCCTTGTGATTGGTTGTTAAGAGTTGTTCCTATAAGCATGTACTTGTTTTTATGACCTCGAAGGAGGGCATATAGTGTTCGCACTGTCAGTCTGTCCGTCACACTTTGCGTTTAGGTTTTGAAAAATGCTCATAACTTCTATGTCGCTTCAGATATAACCTTCATATTTGGTATGCATGTGTATATGGACAAGGCCTTTCAATTCGCACAAAATTTTTTACCCCTGTGACCTTGACCCTGAACTTAGGGTCCGCGTTTAGGTTTCAAAATCTGCGTTTAGGTTTCGAAAAATGCTCATAACTTCTATCAAAGCGTTTTTTTGGGGCATATGTTATCCTATGGAGACAGCTCTTGTTTAAATACTTTATAAATGGAAATTTGAAACTTGTTTTCATGTTATGAAAAATATTTTTACAAATTCTCCACAAATAAGTTCTCAGCACATTAACAACCTACCAATAAACCCTTTAAAATACACATACCCCATACAATTATGTGTACTGTTATTCAAATATTCATAACACCTGTATAGAGTTAACATGACCATCCTTTCCTTGAAAACCGGAAATCATGCTAATGATTGTCAAAATGATCATTAATAAACAGGAAATAAATGAAAACTCTTTAACAAAATCTTGTATCAACTTTGCATCATTTCTAGAAGGTTATTTAAAGATGACCTACTGCAGGAGAATTTCTGTATTGTCGTCCTTCATTATCCCCTAACGGCCAAACCGGTCAGCATAAATGCCATCATTACATAGTATAGAGAAGCTAGTTAACCCCCTTTGTACTACTACTTCAATAGCCTGCTCCACAATAAATAGTTCCAGAAAATAGAAGTATCTGAGTTTCTGTATTAGCAAGACTATTATGCTAGTCAATGTAGTAATATCAGTTGCATAGATTGTGCTATTGCATTACTCAAGGCTATGTCTCTAGCGTTATGTCATAATACAAGCCACTCGACATATAAATAATCATGAAATATTCAACAAGTCTTTAGTGTCAAATTGTTAAAAAATTCATTGCATTCCTGTCTCAGATGTTTGACGGTCTCCGCAGTATCCGCTCCTCAAGTTCTGCTCTGAACAAGGAACCTTCCAGACCACGACCGCAGTCTCAAGACACCAATCTGAGTACGTTTACCAGTAGTACAGTGTTTTCTTATAATATGAGCCTCACTGTGAGAAACATGGGTTTAATGCAAGTGCTCAAAGTGACACCCCAGATTAGCCTTTTAAGTCCGCAGAGGCTAATTGGGACGAAACTTTCCGCCCAGAATAGATCTTTGTTTAAGTGGAAATGTTAATCCTGATAAGCCTGTGCAGACAACACAGATAAATTGGGACGACACTTTATGCACATGCATTTAGCCCTGTTTTACCAGGCTAATTTTGTCACTTGTGCCAATAAATGGACAGCCAGTTTTGACTGATTAAACACCTTTATTAATGAATAGATTTGCTCCCAATTCCAGTCCTTTTCCAGGCACTTGGCATGCTGGCAATTGTTACCCCTCAAATAAACTGTGCTGGCTGGGTAGGCAACAGGCCATTTCAGAATATTCTCATTCAGGGGCTCAAACCTTCCACCTTTTGCTCCTTATGCAAACACCCAAACCAATTGGTCACGGAGACCATTTGTGTTTTAAAGGGACTTTCTCATAGATTGGCAAAATTACCTTTTTTCACATAAATTGTCATACATTTAAACAAGACTGTATCCATCCTATTCAAACAAGCTAACTTTTTGTATGACATCATTTCTTATCTTTTTTATGCTATATCCTCAAAAAGGCTTAATTCATAACATATATTAATGGAAAATTGACTTACATATTTTGCTTTCAATTTATTTCCTCTTTCACACATAAACAGTGGACACACCAACTATAATTTCAGTACTGACTGGTACAGAGGCATTGGCCAGTCTACAAGGGGTGGTAGATATCTTAGAGGAATCCATTCAGCATGCTGAACATACCTCCAGCGCCCAGACAACACCCCGCAGCACGGCATCTCGTGCTTCCACGATCAGAGGGTAGCTTTACAAGTATTTATACCCCTAAAAAAAGACCTTGAGAGGGGAAACATAGGAGTCACTCTGTCAGTCTGCTTTAAATGTTGTAATTTTTTGGAGCAAAGTACTTGTACATTTCTCAAGAAATACAATTGAAACTTTTGATATGTCATCACTATTTTTTTTTTATCAAATCATTACCGCGAGTTCATAATTGACCACACCAAGGAGGTTAATTATATAGACTTACCTTATATAGCGAAATAACTTTAAAATATTACCTCTGAAACAACAAGGCCGAAAGGTTTAAAATTTAGTATGAAACGCTGTATTGTTGCACTCTACAATTTTTTTTACAAAATACCCCTTGAGGGTCAAAACTTGCCATGCCCTTGGGTCCTATTTTCGTTGTTACTACTTGCTACATTTTACATGGGGCATCAAGTCGTATTTGTCACTGCTTTTTGACAAGTTCTAGTTTGGTTTTATAGTCACTCATTAGAATGGCAAAGAACAATTTACAATGATAAAGTGAAGTTTGATTTTAACATGATTGGACAACTATATTTGCAAGTGGAAAAAACTGTTATTTTACCTTGCTGCATTCAAGCCTGCCATGTTGATATTTCTCACAAAGTCACAATAATTGGTTTTCTCAACCGACCAGAATTGATCAGTATTCGTCAGATACATTCTAAAGCTTAACTCTTCCATACTGATTTTCGCAAAAATTGTGCCAAAAAATGCCAAAAGCATAAAAAAATACGAAACCTAATCATGTACATAGCGGAATCCTCAAGACTATTATTAACCTGTGACATAAACACGCTTTGGGTCATGTGAGCGCCAATTTCACGGGATTTCCACTTCCGCGCTTTTCAAAACAAAGAAGAACTACTAAATCACAGGTGTTGGGCGCGTGGCCAAGTCACTTTAATACTATCAATATGTCATAAAACATTTTTCATCATTTTGACAAAAAAAAATCTGATATAATATATATATATATATATATATATATATATATATATATATATACAAGGTAGGTATCTCTTGACACAGGAAAATCAACCACATCAACGTTTAAGCCATGAAGTGCCTAAATGGCGGTCGATTTTCGTAAACTATGTACCATTTTGTTGGGAAAGGTTGCCACGTGACGAAAAATGACCATGAATGGCTACTTGCCAACATAAACTACAAGAAAACACTTCTCGAACTCGTAGAAATGCCAGGTCGGCTCTCGTCTGACCAAACGTTCAGTGCCGATTTTTACAAGAGTAAAACTATCGAAATATCCCAGCTATGGAACATAATCCACATTAGTACAATAAACAAATACGAGTTTATCAGCGTTTTGAAAAGCGCGGAAGTGGAAATCATGTAAACATTATATCAGAAATTTTGTGTTTGTCAAAATGATGAAAAATGTTGTTTTATAAAATGTTGATAGTGTTTAAGTGACTTGGCCACGCGCCGAACACCTGTGCTCCGAATCTGTGCATTTATTTTATTTCACGTGGTTTTACATGTGACCCGCGCGTGTTTAAATTTAGATCATTTCTGTCCATGGACAGAAATTGAAAAGCCCTATTTTAATAATGAATGTGGGCATTTTTTGATCGATTTTTACCAAATTGTTTGCACATCTGACATATATACCATCACATTTTGACTCATGATCACTTTTTTGCGACACATAACAAAAATGGGAAAATATACTAACATCAACTGGGCCGGCTTTCAGGGTCATGATCTGTTGCTTTATTTTAATACTTTTTTGGTCCTTGGATGAGTCATCTAACATGTATAATTTCATGTTTATTAAAGCATTTTGATTGCATCCCAAATATTGCAGTGAAACAATAATTGCGCAGTGTTATAGTTTGATAATTTAATCGGGCATTGCGACGGTATTGTATTTTGATAAGATGAAGTTTTCTGAAATAGTTGCTTAAAGTTTACAATTATATTCATGAAAAGTGTGCATATGCATTGTTTTATATCTCACCTCCTACAAAAATGAAATAATCCAATTGGCTTAGAGCGGTCACGTGCCCATGGTGTATTTTCCATACACCCCGAATCAAGCAAGTAGTCGGTTGAGATATAATCGTTACACAGTTAAAAACTGATGGTGTATGGAATATACACCCTTAGTACTTTCATACCATACTCAAGCTTCGCTCATGTATGGTATGAAATTCCCGAGGGTGTATATCCCATTCACCATCAGTTACTAACAGTGAAGCTAATAATATACCCTATATTTAGGTGAAATATCGTTGTTATGCCTCTTTAAAAAATACTGATAGTTATACTGGAAGGCATATTTAACTTTGTGTTTTTATCTTCTATTTGTAGACATGAATGAAGATGGGGATGTGGGGTGCTGGAATCAAAGACGTGGACAGTTTACTGTGATAAGCCTAGTTTGCGTGCCGTCTCATGAAGCTTTCTCCACAGCTGCCTCCAAAGGAACATAAACATTTATTGCAAAAGCTTGTGTTGTCATACGTTGATGTCTTTAGGATATGTGTACCCTCATTTTCAATAATGATAATAAATCACTCATATTTACTGAACACTGACCGTTATTATTGAATATTTACCAAAATACAAAGAATAAAAGAACAGTTAACAATACAGTCAAGTTTAAACAATTTTGGTTAAGCTCGATGGCATCATAAGCTTGTTGAGGCACTTCATAAGAAGAACCAGTACTCGTCTGTCAACAAAATTTGAGGACGCTCACTGAGTCGGAATGGAACCAGAGACCTCCTGATTGATAGACTTACACCATATCTGCTAGACTACTGCAGTTTGATAGTAGTTTCATTTCCATACTTGACTCTGGTAAATCAATGTCTTGAAAATGATGTGTTTTATTGTTTAAATTGTGCAACATTTGCACATACCAAACATAGGAAGCAAAGCAATTTGAGCATGTAATGTTGGTAGTGTTAGCATCTCTCCAAAATTTCACTGCGTCCCTGGGACTCAGTGACTACAAAATGTTGGTGTCCAAAGCAGAAGATGGATCTAATTAAAGCAATATGTTCTTCAGTAATTTAAACACCTTCGTACTCAATAAATATACTTCATATTATCAAATGAATGTCTCATGTCATTCTGAAAATAAAATACAAAACCCTCCTAATGAAAGACGTTTATTGTTTTTAACAAACTTAATCACATGTACTTTTTTGACAACAAAATGGCAAGCTCAACTATAAGATATTATAGTGATATGATAGAATAACAAGAAATATCTTTAAAAAAGATATACGGCGTAAATAGTTTAATGAATGAGATCAAGGATAGCGAATGTCTTTTTCTGTGCAGTTCTTAGCTGCATCACACGCAGTACGGGATGTTACGGGGAGTTTTCGCGGCTTATTTTACATTATAACATATTGCTGGTCATAAACCTATAGATACAAAACAGAAAACCAAAAGAAGAATGGAAGTGAAATTTAAACATATGAGTCAACCGGCCACATGAGAAGTATCCGTATTTATAGGCGCGTTCTTCGAACAAACCTGTTTTAGTGGTTTGTCGGGCATTGCTATTTGATTCGATTATTAACAGTATCAATTATCATCGTGCTAATGCTTAAAGTGATATTATGGGCATTTTGCACTGTTGAATTGAGCTGAAAAGAATTAACAGGTCAAAATAGTTAGTTAAAATGTGGTTACTGATTAATTATCTGCAACTCACCTTGCTACCAGTTGTTTATAAAAATATATTTTATATTCGATATTCTTACGTGACCCACCCAGTCCTGTAAGCTGAAATGATCCGTAAAACAATTTCGTGTCTTTGTGTCGTATGAACAAATCTGCACTAAAACTAAATTTAGGTTCAACTCGTAAACGCATGATCAGTTGTCAAACGAAAGTACGGTTGATATTCAAATGCATTATTTTTCTCTTTCTGGGATATTGTTTTAGTATGATGATGCTGCATTAATTAATATAAGTGTATATGAAGTAGAAACATCAAAAATAATCAACGGTTGCGATAGACACCTATAAACTGTTACATGCTCATAATATCACTTTAGTACATTAGGCAATATGGACGAATAATTATTGTTAAATTTATCAACAATAATATTTATCATTGTATTGTTGAAAACACATTTATAAGAATCTATTATTTACATACCATAATTATATTGCTGAATATCTTCATTTAACATATTTCTGGTCTAAAGAAAATTCCAGGTCACCTAGTTCACGGATAGCGTCTTTATTATATAACGATTATTTTACTGGCCGCCAACTCCGGTGATGACCTGTATATAAACTATGAATGTCCGCGAATTGACCCGATATACCTCGCGGGTTGAAATGCAATGCTTTAAAGTGAGGCCTCGCTTCCATTGCTCTTTATACTTTTACATGTTAACATGTTGACAGGAATAAGGAAGTAAGTACTAAATATGAGAACATAGCCTTTTAAGTATAAACGCTCTTGCGCTGGTAATACTCTGAAAATAAAAGGTGTACGCACAAACTGTATTGATGTCGAGAATTGAGTGTAAAACTGTTCTATCTATTAAGCCTTTTCATTCGAGATAAAATTGTTTCATACAGTAAAACAGTGTTACAAAGACGCGGATATGTTTCCAATGTTCTGGTGGTATACTCAAATCAGCCAATGGAATAAATGAAGTGTATTCATTCGTACCTAGCCGCGGGAAATTTTATTGGACACTTACAAAGGTCAGGCTAAGGTGAAAAGCTGGCTTATGCAGCTTACGCCGAAAAAGACTGACATTTTGGCATTTCTCTTTCAATTTTCTTAGACATAAAGACTTGATGTTTAGAAACTTTAGACAAGTTCTGTTTTGATGATAATTTTTTCTATGCCCCATGAACATAACAGAAAACGATTTTTCTCATCTATGTCAAAAACAGTTTGTAATTAGATTTGTTTGTATTTTAAATGTGGACACTTAATGCATGATTATGTGACAACTATATGGTCTGACAAACTATTTGATTAAAGTTCAAAACATTAGTCATGATTAGCAACCAGTATTCCTTATTTATAGATATGACTTAAGAAAAGGATTTTTCTAAAGCCAGCTTGTGGAATACTCTATATAGCAGTCACAATAGCCGAGTGTATGTTTGAGCGCTTGTCTTAGCAACTTTTTACTTTCCCATGACTCCACATGTATGACCCCCATCCCCTTGTCTTAAAGGTCAAGCTCACACTTAAAGGTCAATGTCCTGTTTGGGCAAATACAAGTTTGTTTGGACAGAAACTCCAATCAACCAATGTCAGAATATAGGTCATACATGTGTTTGGTGCTTAATAAGCATGCTTGACAATGGCACAACAGTTAATCACTGGTGCCACCTCTTTTTTGCGATGCATTAAATGAGCCAATTTCAATTTCCAGATGGCACTAAGGACTGAATGTTTTGAAATCTCACTGATAATTCTTCAGGGTAAGTAGGGTTTGTTTTTTCCCCCAACATATTTCGCATTATTTAAGTCAGGAAATGTAAGGCAATTCAGGGAACATTATTTCATCCACAAATGTAATTTAAGTTGCAACTTAAATTTATAAAATCATATATAACTTAATGCTTCTTGAAAACTGTTAAATGTATTTGAAAAATTAAATTTATTGATGTACGATGTTTTATAAAACAGAATCCAGTGCCTCACTTTATACCTGTTATGCTCGTTTATTGCTTAAATATTAAACACATAGTTAATCAAAATTGGCTTCCGGATAATTTTACTTGAACAACTTCTTTATAAATGTAAAAGAGTATCTATACATGATACCAGTCTTATTGCCTGAAGGTTAATATTAACTTGATAGTCTTTATCTATAATAGACACCATTATTGTTACCATGTCTGCATTCATACAAGTTAAAAACTAAGAATTCGACCAGAGCCAGTTTACAGCGTAAAACAGTCTGCTTTTTTTATGCTTTTTACACAGGTACTTTTTTGTCGCGTAGAAATTAAGTTATTTTGATCTTTAACAATTTTATCTTTGATTCAGAATGTTGTTATGACAAACACAAGAATGGATGCAATTTTAGAATTTATTGTACATAAAACACTTTAAAGTCATATAATAAAACATACATGAAATTAATAAAACATGCAGTAAACACACCACAGTTTCAGTGATTTTCTGTGAAAGGAACAAAATCAAAATAACAATTTTATATTACAATTTACAGTGATTTTTAGCAGCTACATTTATACCCTTATGACTATTCTGCACCTGAAAACAAGATTTTGTTGTAATTAAGTCTGTAAACACATATTCAAACTATTTTAATTCTTAAGATTGTAATTGTACACATCGTACTCGCATACTTTTCTCATTAAAATGTCAAGTACAGTAGTACATATTGTGCAGCAATGCTGCATTAATCAAATACCAACATCAAGTTCCTTGTTCACAGATTGATGGCAACTCACAATCTTGTACAAAAAAGGATATAAAATAGATATCACATAAGCTGGTTTCTTGAAGAGTAGTTTTCAACATCACTTAAAACAATATAAATAAACTCAAGAGCTGTTTAGTAAAAATGTCATTACCCGGTATATCCACGTTCAAAGAGCCTCTTATTCATACAAAAATTAGAAATCTGTGATCAAGTAACTATGATTTTGTGCACCATAAAGAAACTTTGGGACACCACTTATGGACTTATGCCTCCAGACTTATCCAAAAGGCCTCATATTCCGTCCTGGTGCACAGTTTTACTGTTGTGGAACAGTGGTCCCCATTGCTTGCTAAGCACCAGTGGAAACCTTCGTTTGTTCTGAAAAGTATCAGGAATTGTATAGAAACACAGGCTTTGAAGTTTGAACAAACAAAACAATGAAATATATAAACATTATTTCATTTGGCACGATATTTCGAGTCTGATCACTGAACAAATTGGATAAACACAAAGTAAAACTTTTAAGCAATGCATTTCAAGCTATTTTGTGTGTACAACTGTGTAACTAGTATATAACAAGATCTCATAATTTAACCAAGAGCTAAAAATGTTAATTACATGTGCATGCAGCCATTTTTATCCATTATTGTTCACAAATGACATTTCTACTAGAAATTCTAGACCGGTTTCATATCTTTTAGTTATGTCTTTATCTATAATGTACAAGTATCCGTAGTAGTGACTACTAGTGAGTTAAACCTTATGCTAAGATCTTGATACATGTTAGGCTATTCTATCAATACTATTATAACCTCAATCTTTGGACCTATTTCTTTGACACTTAACCCTGAAATATTTCCTAAATAAAATTTTCAATGTTTTAAACAATGCTCCAAAACACCTCTTTACCTTTTCACATCCCAATTTAAACGGGGCGAAAGGTAGAGTCAACAGTAGGTTTACTGATCGGTCACTGGTCGACCGACTGTCTTTTCCTCAGACTGAAAGGGAAAACTATGCTCATAATTTATGTTCATAATAACATATGCATCATATCAATAAAACAATATTGCAATATAAACAAGTTATACTGTGGGGAAATTTCAACCAATATTTACAGTATATATAGACATACTGGTACAGTGGCAGTTATAAGAGTAAATTAGGTACGTCATAATACATATAAATATCTTTAACATTGTATAATATACTATAACATTGTGCTAATTAATTACAGTATACATGTACTCCAAATTAACTACAAATGTTTGCTAGTCGTACTCGAAGTTGTCTACTTTTACTCTTGATATAGAACGCAATTTTCTAGAACATAGTTTTCCTGAATCAGTTTCATATTGTTTGACTTCAAATCATTAATTTTCTGTTTCAAACATTTTGTTTCCCCTAGCTCAATACTTCGAAGTCGGTCCTCTAACGCTAAAAGCCTCCTGACTATTTCATCTTTTGAGCAGCTCTTTAGTTCTCTAGTTTTTCTATACGTGTCATTCTTGCTTTTTAGTTCAACTTCCAAATTTAACTCTCTTTCAAACTCTTCTGCTATAAAATTATCAGTGTCTAATTCGCAAATCAGACTGTACTCTTCTTCCGCGCCTTTCATCGCTTTTATTTCGTCGTCATATAAAGACTTCTCGCTGTAATCTTCAAATTTTGGCTCAACTACCATGTCCATTAACTGGAACGAGGATAAGCAAACTGGTAAACGTTGTACGACGTCGATTTTGTCATTCCCACTGTCTTCTATAAGGAATTGAGTCGAGTTTTGAGGCGCTTTCGGACTAAGAGGCCTACCAAACATGTGATGTGTTTTCTCGTGTATGAAATTCGAATACGGATGATTACGACATGAAAGCGGCAAAAACGTTGTCGGGACGTATTCATTACCTTTTCCCAAAACTGTTCCCGAATTTCGGCCCTTCTTCTTTCCACGACGCGTTTTCTTCGACTTTTTAACTTCCAATATTTCTGCCATTTTATTATCCATTACAGTAATTCCGATTTCTTCATAACACACTCCGAATCGTCAAATGTCATAATTCCACTTAAATAATTGAGTTTTCGACACGACTCGTTTTCTGATCTGTCTTGCCACGTTGTGTCGCAATCCGCGTGTTTTTGTTTATATGTAAATATGTCACGTGGTCAAATCGTATGCAGTACGTTGCCAACGTTTTAATTCGTTTCGTCTGCTTCCGGTGAATACAGTAATTTGAATTAGGGACGATAAGGACCATGGACCATACGGCCCAGACTATACGACCCAGATTAGCGGGCCATACGGCCCAGATTAGCGGACCTTACGGCTCAGATTTGCGGACTATACGGCCCAGATTTGCGGACCATACAAAACACAGTCGAATTAATGATCATTTCGTGTTCCTCTTCATTTTTTTGTATTTATACATTTACTACAATATTAAAGTTGATGACTACATACTTTTGAACATGTGCGGACCATACGGATCAGATTTTCGGACCATATGGAACATGGAAAAATTAATATTCCACGCCTGCATTATTGTATCAATAAATTTAATAAAATATTAAAAGTGGCTGTAATAACAGTAATGACAGTATACTTGTTTCAATTTGAACATTTGCGGCCCATACGGATCTGATTAGCGGACTATACGGCCCAGATTAGCGGACTGTACGGCCCAGATTAGCGGACTATACGGCCCAGATTTGCGGATCATACGGAACCTGTCTGAATTTATATTTATTTCGTGTTTCACTTCTTTCAATAATGTATCAATAAATTAATTAAAATATTTAAGTGGCTGTAATGACATTAATCACACCATACTTTTTTTTTATTTGAACATGTGCGGACGGATCATGTCTGAATCAGTAAGTATTGATACAAAAATGACATTGCAATAAACAATAGCTGTTCAATGAAAAAAATATGGATATATGTTTAAATACCTGTATTGACAAATGTCTGTAAGAAAAACGTTTATAACAATTATGGATGATCTATATACAAACGAATGTACATGAACAAACATTTATAATATACAAGCAAACAAAAAAACGTACATATACATTTACACTCAACCATTCGCACAAGTCCATATAATCTACAACACTCATTCAACAGTTCGCTCGTACATATCTCTCTATATACAAACGAATGTGCAAGAACAAACATAACATACAAGTCAACAAACAGACGTTCCCCTCAATCGCTCACATAGGTCCATAAAACATCCATTTAACAGTTCACTCGTACGTATCTCTCTCTATATATACAAACGAATGTACAAGAGCAAACAATATATACAAGCCATTATATATATTTGTCAATATATACAAGCTAACAATCAGACATTTCACTCAATCGCTCACACAGGTCCATACAATCTACAGCACTCATTCAGCAACTCACTCATACAGATCTCTTTCTTTCCGTAGCGGTCCCAAGTCGCCTACAAACGCCCTTGGATAGCACGGCTCTGTTTACTCTGGTATCTTTTATTATTATGGTATTATTATTATGAGACTAAAAAACAAATATTCGTTTGATATTTGTGTTTATTGAGATCTTTTTGTTTTTGTTTATTTATTATATTTTATTTTTAATGTGTTGTATTATTTTTATTATTACTTACGTTTCTTGTTCCTCCAACTCCACAACACGTTCAGGTCTACAGACGTCAAACATTGACGTTGCGTGGTCTGTTGCTGCAGCGTCCGTAACATCACAAGTATCGGCCTCTTCGTTCAACAACAGATGCGCCTGTGTTTCTTCCGTGACCATCGGTCCATTAGGCACCCGCTGTTGTAGGTGACTGACTTCCTCGGCATCTACATCCATGTCTTCATCATCATCGGTGGTATCGTAGTGACGACACCTCATACATACAAAGCGCAGTTCGTGCTGGTTTCGAACTGCTTCGTCATACTCGTCCTCCGTTATTCCAGTGTTTTCACACCGGATGTGATGCCACCGTTGGCACTTGTCACAAGTAACCGCTCTAGAGGTGGAGTGAATTCTCCTTAAGCAGAATAAACAAGGAGGCGCAGGCATTTTGTCGAATATGGCAAGACCATGTCCATACCTGATATTTATATTGTTGTCAATAATAACGATTGTCACACTTAAATTTTAATTAGTAATTAAAGACGTACTCACTCTATTAGTGTATATTATTCATTAGTGTAATTATCAACATCAATCTATATTTATGTTATGTTATAAATAGCGTACCAGATATGCAAACACAAGCCGTTGATGTCTACAATTATAACGATTATCACACTTTACCTTTAATTGGTACTTACAGACGTGTTAATCAATTAGGGTATATTATCAATTACTGTAATAGATAAGATCAATCAGTAGGTGTCATAAATAGGGCGTATCCAATATGCAAACGTACGAGTCACTTATTCGAGTGTCATACCCCTATTGCAATTTTAAAATATACGTTTGACTGCTCAACTTCATTCAAGAGGAATAAAAATGTGTTGTCTAAACATACATTGATACAGCATGTATTGTTTGCATTTATTTGTTAATATAGAAACACATGTGCAGTTTTTTTGTGATGTAAGCCATTTTTATTACCGTTTTCATCACGCGGCATGTATTATATTTAATAATTGTGTTATAAATTTTTATTACCGTTTTCACCACGCGGCATGTTTTAAATTTAATAAGTATTAATTTACAATTGTATTAAAATATATTCTGTCAATAAAATTGCATGTTTGCGTGATGCGTACTGCTTAAAGGCTCTATAAAGGTGAAGATACGTAATTATTTACAGATTTTTAAATATTTTTTTCATATTTTATTTATAAAGGTTATCAAAAAACAATATATATATATATATATATATATATATATATATATATATATATATATATATATATATATATATATATATATATATATATATATATATATGCTATTGGACATAATAATAAAAAAAATGAGCAATACAACTTGTTTTGAGCTCAAAATAAAGTGTCCTCCAAGTCATTTGTGTTTACAAACAATCAGTTTATTTACATCGCTGTTTACTCGCGAAAGTGAAAGTGAAAGTGACTCAGATCACCAAAAATATAACGATGACTTTTAACGTTTTCCGGTATCACTCACAAAGTAGGTCTCTTCTAAATGGTTAAAACGTTTGTAGTGATCTAATAAGTTACTTTCTGCTGGTAAAAAGTTGTTAAAATAGAATTAAAATTGAATTTTCTTTCGGCTATTTTTAGATGGTCGCTTTAGCGACCGTCTAAAGTGCTTAGTGTAAAATTCAGGTCGGTACGGCCTAGGTACGATTAGCCCAATTCCCGCTTACTTATCCGCGCAAGAAAGAGTTGTAAAATTTATGCAAGAGGTTTGAGATCTCCAATTATGTTTAAAAACAAAGATCGTAGTGTACGTGTCGCGGAGGAGATTGTTTATGAATGATTAAAATAGTCCACTTTCTGCTGCGTCTGCGTGACGTAGTATTTTCGCTCATCTCATTCATAAATCTGAGGCTGGCGATAAACAAAGGGGAGTCCGGGTGAGAATGACGCACTAGTATAAGGTTACGCTTGTTTATATTCACAGGTCTCAATTAATAATACGTTGACCACGAGTTCAACAATTATTACAGGGATGCGATAGACAACATAAAAAATGTTTCATTATCGCTGAAACTGTTAAAAAAACTTTTAAATATAACAAGAATATTCTCTAAAAAAAATGTAGTCTTGCTGTTTTGAAATAAGGTTTGGAATTTTGGTTTCTAAATAACTTAATTCAAAACAAAAGTTTAATTATAGTGTTTTTTACTTATTATAGTCGCATATTTACCGCAGTATAATGTGTGTTATTATAGGCAAACCATACATTAGTAAAATTCAATCTGCCTTCGCACATAGAAGGAATGGGTCAATTGACCAGTCGCCAACTCCGCCCACATTTTGTCGATCAGCCAATCAGATATCGATTTTTCACACACCCCTCAGCAACGCTTATCTAGCCGCCATTTTGTCCGACAAACAAAGCGTGTTGTACATGTGGAATGGACGTATTTTTTAAGAGTTTACACAGATTTTATATCAAATGCATGATCATTACTGTTCGATCATTATTCAAAATTGTAGGTGCTATACATACTTTATAAAAGGTTATTATTTTATCTTTATTTCTTGAACATATGAACGAGTAATGAGAAAACAAACACAATAAATAGTTTAACCACACCAGGTGTGTGTTCTATAAAACGTGTTATACCGTTTGATGCACAATATTATTAAGCAGTTTGGGCAACATAATAATTGCCACACGTGCTTATTAATGTCAGCGTAATTGTCGATGATTAATAAATAACAGTATGTTGCGTGGATCTCAGAATGAAGGAACATTAAGGCATTGTTAGGTACTGTACACAAGAAAAGAAAACTATTTAATTACTTAAATGATTTCCAATTATATATTTATTTTCTGTGGAGCATAAACAAGGGCAATCATTATAAATTGTTTACTTAAATATTGTTTTAACTAAAGTAAAAACAACAAAAAGGTGATTTCAACGCGGCTTAGCCTTAAAGCGACTTCAAGTGTAAAATGTACGGCTTATAATACAACAACAACATTTCTAATACAACATATATTGATACGGGGAGAACTGTGAAAATTGCAATTAACATATAAGGGCCATATCTTGTTATAAATAAGCAAATGCATAATATGCTAAATGTATTCAATTCGAATGTTCGTGAACAGCACCGTAATACCAACACTTCATTTTTTGATAGTGAAATGTAACAGGTTCGCATTAAACAAAAATGAAATAAAATGCATATTAGACTATCTGTTAATGAAACCACGAAATTAGGCTTATCCCCGTACATATCTTCGATGTTGTTATATTTTCAGCCTTCAGAGGCTGGTAGCGGTATTGTGTTTTTATTATTTTTAAGAAACCTTGTTTGTACTGTTTGGGCAATCGGTCACTTGCCTTAAATAAAGGACCAACTAATTGTTTTTAATGAAAATTCAATACTGCTCCAGCAGCTGGAGTTTCACTTCTTTATATTGTATTAAATTATGGTTACAATCAAAATTTTATTTATATCTAAATAAAAAAAATCGGTGTCTGTTTAAAAATAACACAATAAAACAAAGATCTAAATATTTTTAATAAACAAAAAACCCATCATGATATGGATATGTCATTTGCATTTAATAAAATATTTTCAAAATTATATATGAATAGCCACCGTGTTCACTGTCAGACGGTTGAATACAAGTTCAAAATCAATATGAAATAAATGCTCATTTTTACAACGGATTTATCATCAACTCCCTATATAATATGTATAAGAAACGTTTCTGATAGTCAGTCTGCCGTTAACTCATTTATTTTGATTACGCCATTTCTCTCTAGAGTTTTTATGATTGTATTAACGTTTTACAAAGCAGTTTAGTTTAGTGTGCGGCTTTAATAATTTATATTATAGAAAAGAGCATAATACATCATTACAAATATAGAATTTCCCTCACGTAATCCGCTATAATTGCGATCTGCTTGTCGGAGTTTTCTTATCACTAAACCACGTGACTATGTGGGCGGAGCGATCGATAATTTGGCGACTGGTCAATTAGGTGCTGCGTTTCCTTTGCTTACTTCAGTTAGAGGTCAATTCTTTACGTAATAGCAATCACAAGGCCCCGGCTTCAAAGGAATTGCGAAGCGTTCTTACATAATAAAAGTCGTAGACGCATGGTATTTGCGTTTAGCGTCCTATTTGGTCACGTGGTTCTTTTTTTTCGAGGGCGTTTTGGCATTCATGATATGAGGCTATTAAAGGGATCTTTTCACGCTTTGGTAAATTGACGAAATTGAAAAAAGTTGTTTCAGATTCGCAAGTTTTCGTTTTAGTTATTATATGTGTGAGGAAACAGTAATACTGAACATTTACCATGGTCTAATATAGCTATTATATGCATCTTTTGACGATTTTAAAATCTAAAAATTATAAAGCGTTGCAACGCGAAACGATTGAATAATTTGGAGAGTTCTGTTTTTGTCGTTAAATTTTGTGAAACTACGAAGATTGCTTATATAAGGTATAAAATACATCGAGTAAGCGTGCTCGGCGGAATAGCTCAGTAGGCTAAAGCGTTTTTACTTCAGGACTCTGGCAGGACTCCAGGGGTCACTGGTTCGAAACCTGGTCCGGGCAATGTTCTTTTCCTTTTTTTAATTTTATTCTTGATTTTTTACTGGAGCTTTTACGATCCAATGTTTACATTTATCGATATAAAGCATTTAATGAATAAGTTAAAAAATGCCAAAATCTGTGAAAAGGCACCTTTAATAGATGCGCCTGTCGATAAACAAAGGAAAGTTTACGGGCGATAACAACGCAATAGGTTACGCTCTCACATACAACTCAATGACGTAGTACAGGTCGTAAATTGAGAGATTCGGGAAAAAATTGACGCTTATTTATATTCTCAATTTATAAAACGTTGAACATAAGTTCAACAATAACTTCAGCGATACGATAGACAAAAACAAAAAAAGTTTCATCCTAGCTAAACCCGAATATAACAAACAATTTATCATAATAATACGAATGACCTGTTTCATAACCTCGTTCATGCTTCTACAGCGGGTATTTCTGGAAAACGTTCTTTGGTTCTCAACGGATAGCGGCGTTCTTTTGTATTTACGGGTGCTAGCAACGCAATAGTAGAAGGTTAGTAGAAGGTTTAGCTTGTTTATATTCACAGTTCTCAATACATAGACAGTTGGATATGAGTTCACCAATTTCTACAGGCATACTATAGGCAACCTCGAAAATGCTTTATAATCGGTAAAACCGAAAACAACTAAATATATTATATTAAATATATCTATAACAATAAATGTCTTTTAAAAATGTAGTCGGCGTATACGCTGACTTTGAAATAAAGTTAGCAATTTACTTTTCTAAATAATTAAATACAATTAAACAAAAGTTAGACTATTGTGTTGTGTTTTTCACTTGTAAGCTGCATATTCACCGCATGAAATGTGTGTTAGCATTGTCAAACCACACATTTGTGTGAGTAAATAAAAAATATACTACGGGAGAGCACTTCATATGTGTCCTCATATGCCTTTTTATGAGTATCTTTCTTCACTATCGAAATATATCGTATGTTTATATTTGATTTAAACGCAGTTTTCTTTCGACACAATTTAATCACACGTCAATAGCGCCGCCATGCGAAAATGGGTCTTATGCGTTTCGACAAGCGTTTGTTAATCCCAACATGTGCTTTTGTGCAGTCAGGCCATAGGCGATGCTGTTCGCTTTAAAATCACTCAATATGTTATGTTTCTCCTTACCAGAAGGAGGGATAGCTGAGTGGGCTATTTATATGATGGGCGCATATGGAATAAGACCCATATTCGCATGACGAGGGTCATTACAAATCTCATTGCGAATTGAAAAGGCCAGATTTAAGAACAATGCTTTTTGATACAAAATTGAATTCAAAATAGCAAACTTGTTAATAATGGCAGCCTATCCACACATCAAGGAATGATTTCCAGACGTGCTGACCAAGTACGGCAAACATTGTGGTGTGATAATTAAACGATTTTCTCTTATCATGACACTATACTATTTCGCTAATGATTGTTTTCTCATCTTGGAGGCGAAAGTGAAATTCTGCGAGATGGATTGTAACGCGTAATTGTAACAGGGCCACAATTTGTGTCGTTTGAGCATACAGAGAGTAGTCCAGAATTCCTTACACTGAACAGTGCTACATCCTTTGAATTGAGCACATACGCAGTGATGTAGCAAAAATTCAGAGGTTGTATCTCGAATCAGCTTATTAAATATTCGAAAATATTCATGCGTGTCTGTTGGCGTGATGTAAAAGTCACTAAGATGAAAACTGAAACAGCTACGCCTAAAAGCGCATTAGTGCTCTATACCTATGTTTATGTTAGCGTTGTTGACACCGTGTGAACTGCTCGGGTAACAAGTAAAGCATAAACAGCAATGTTTATATACTTTCATTCCTCCATATACAAGATACGAAGATTATTGTATATTTTGAATTTGTATATGGTGTCAAAAATCAAAAGTTTTGTACACGGAATTTTCATTCTTGGTGAGATAGTCGTTTGATATTATAAAAAATATTCCTTTAATATGATGGTGACTGCAAATTTTCTTTGTATTTCTCATTACCATTTTCATCATACTTTCTATGCTTTCAGAACTTCCAAAAAGCATGTTGTTTTTATTTTGTCTTAGTTATTACTATGAAATAATAAGGAAGATAAAAAGTGCACTCAAAACTCGACCCGTGCGCTATGACACACACTTTATAAAGTTGAATGGCGTGTGTTCATTTCAAACTTGCGATTGATTTTGAAAAATGAATTGCGTGTTAAATTATGCAATAGCGAACATCTTCGGTGCCTTCAGCGATTTGATTAGCATATGTCAACGCTCTGAGGCTACACATCACGTTAGTTGCAAAAATGTAAACATTTCTTCCAAATTATGAAACGGGTTTATCTTCCATAATTCTTGACAACGTTGTACCTAAGCTGTGTTATTAGCAGTTTTTCTGCAAGAGTAACTGAAATCCGGTAAAAATTAGACCAGTTGATATGCATAATAATTGGATTTGTGACCTTTATAGAGCCTTTAAATGAATAATTGATGACAACATTAAAATGAATTTAAAATCTGAGAGTAATAATAACTATTGCAAAAATATGACACAAACGTTTCATTTCCTGTTTTATTTATTTTTAACTCATTCATAGAACAATGGTAGCACAGTATTGTAGTATATTCGTGTTTTAGAATAATATAAAGAAACATGTGGTCCGTAGGGTCCGATAGTCTGGGCCGTATCGTCCGCCGACCTGGGCCGTATGGTCCATGGTCCGTATTGTCCGTATACCCAGTAATTTGATTAGCTGAGACATGTTCGAGTTTCTCCGTTCTTGTCCGTAAGCATTGTATGACGTATCATTAGTGGTTACAGTATACTAAATGATCGTGTGATGTAGGGCTATACTCTCTAAAAAATATATTATAGTTGACTCGAAGGCATATTTTACACTTAAAACTATTGTTCTTGTTTTATATTTTGGAGATATGTGGTAGGATATGAATAGGCGTTCACTACTAAATCACTGAAATATGATTAACTAAGAGACTATAGTAAAACATTGCTCTGAAAAAGCTTATATTACACTAGAAAACGGCCGTAAAAAAAAGAGTTTCAAAAACAGCCGATTTTGATTCGTGTCAAGTTCTTTCTTGGTTTGAACATGACATATCATTTTCATTGCATAAATCGATTCCGCTTAGAATGGCTTTCGAGAAAAGGCATGGTTATGTGGGTCTTTATATGCAAAATGTTGCATTTATTTTCGCTCAAAGTTGTCGCTTTTACATTAAATAACAAATATATAGGGAAACTATTTAGTATATTATGACCTTATGTCAAAAGAATTCAGCCGTACATACAGGTTAACATACGTCAGCATGCAAAAGCGACCGCTGCAAAGTGTCCACATGAGTAGAGTACTCCTGATTTTAGAAGGATGTCAAATAAACGATTTAACTATGCTTTTAAATGGATTACGTAGTTTTATTTCAACATTGACGCTAGCTGCTCTGGGTACAATATGTCATCATAATTGTTCAATAGTTTTCTAGAAATACATAGTGACCCAGTATCACATTGTCATAGAAAGGAATTAGCATATGTCCTGCCATAAATGCCTAATTTAATTATTCTTTATTTGATACATAACCCGTATGTGTTCCAAGTTTGTTTACATGTCACTCTGCGTCAGTAGGTTTCGTGTATGTGGGGACCTGTCCATGTGAGCCAAACGTGGTCAAATTTATAACGGTTCATTTAATAATATAATTTTAAATAATTTTGGATTTGAAGAACCAAGTACATGGCGGCTAATGAGACCTAAATACGCACTGGTCTGGAAAAAAGATCACATATAAATATATGATACTGTATGTTAGACCAATACACTGTGTGGAAAACAAAAGGCCCAGTTGAAGAATGTGTATTGAAGCACTATACAGATAACCTATATAATGGTATCATCTCTCTGCTGACTAATCAACAGTTTATAACAGTGCTCCCTCCGCATCTGTGTATTAATCAACGCTGATAATTGTCGGGACACTAGCTGGGACCACAGCGGGGTTCATATGGGTAAACTGATATGTAATACACGTAATTGGGATCCGAATGGTTGAAGCAAACACGACCGAATTTAATTATGAATTTAATGATAAATAAATATTATACTTGTTAAAGGTTCATAACTTAAAATAAAAGTGCTTAATACACGGTGTTTTCTGTTTCTATAAATAACTTTAAACTGCATCTGATATATTATGAACGGTAGGAAAATGAAACTCCGGAACATTATCAGAAGGAAAATTATTATTATCTTTTTACCAAGTGTTGTATTGTTCTGAAATATCGTGCGTTGAAATAGATCACCAAAACTTAGCTTATTATTATAATGCGTTCTGGCTTGCCTCTGCCACGGAGCGTATATTGTGTTCATCTAGAGTCCGTGTCTCTACCCACATAGTCATTGATAACTGTACCAGTAAACAATATCCCTTTTGCTCACCAAACCGCACATTACAGTATGGTAGTTAAAATTCAAAAGTTCAATGTTCTTAAGGAGTAAGATTGTTGTTTGGAATGCTATTTTGATATATTCTTCAGTTATCTTTGATGGTTTACCCAGAGAATACGCAACGAATTGAAATATCAAAATGGTGAAATATAATTTATCGACAAATACCCCGGTTGTTGTCGCAAACCAGTCACTGTCGAAATTCTTGTCTATTTTAAGAATCAGTTCAACCTTGAACTTCCCTCCGATAGTAAGATGTCCATGTGGCCGAGCGAGTTTTCGATTATTTTATCATATTTATATTGTTCGGAGTTTCATATACGAAGGTTAATGTGTTTAGAAAAATTTAGACATTATCAAAGTGTAAATTCTTTTAGAAAATAATGCCGAAGGGACGTAAAAGGGGTGAGTATTGTTCATACGTGACCAAAGCTTTTTTACCGCTTGAAAAACATGAACCACGAAAACACACGTGATCAACATGTAAACCACGCAATAAGTTAAATAACAACATATGTCGTTGGTTTATTTTTTATTCAATTGGTGTTTAATATTGTTATAGTCGTATGACAACTCTCGAATTGAATTGAATTCTAACTTGTGGTAAACTAAAGTTTTATTCCTTGTTTGTATGTTGACATATTATTAATTTATTAAGCTCGTGTTATAAAAAAAAGTTACAAGCTTCAACAAAAAAATGACATCCTATATCTGACGTTTTTATTTTGAAATGTCGATAAAGACTTGCCAAAGGAATGTTTTATTGCGTCCATGTATTTAAAATGTTTAAAGACTCTTTACCCATCTATAAAATGAGTCAGGCATATAGAAACAAAGTAACACAGATTTTGTTCTTTTAAATAGAACAATCATTTATTTAAATTTGATTGATGAGATTCAAAACAAGATATTATAAAATATGTGAATTTAAAGTTCATGTTTTTCCTTGAAAAGGGGTTGAGTTGATTGTACATGTGTTTGCCTTAATATGTTTATAGTAACTTTCCAGCTGTTGTGCAATCGGAAATAGTCAGTCAAATGACTAATGATTTATAATCAGAAAAAAACAAATAAAACAACATGAATGATATGGATAATAACCACAGTGAAAATTGTATTAGATCTAAACTGTTCATTTTTTAGCTCATCTATTTTTTGAAAAAAAAAAATGAGCTATTGTCATCACCTTGGCGTCGGGGTTGGCGTCCGGTTAAGTTTTGCGTTTAGGTCCACTTTTCTCAGAAAGTATCAATGCTATTGCATTCAAACTTGATACACTTACTTACTATCATGAGAGGACTGGGCAGGCAAAGTTAGATAACTCTGGCGTGCAATTTGACAGAATTATGTGCCCTTTTTATACTTAGAAAATTGAAAATTTTGGTTAAGTTTTGCGTTTAGGTCCACTTTTCTCAGAAAGTATCAATGCTATTGCATTCAAACTTGGTACACTTACCTACTACCATGAGGGGACTGGGCAGGCAAAGTTAGATAACTCTGGCGTGCATTTTGACAGAATTATGTGCCCTTTTTATACTTAGAAAATTGAAAATTTTGGTTAAGTTTTGTGTTTAGGTCCATTTTATTCCGTAAGTATCAAAGCTATTGCTTTCATACTTGCAACACTTACTAACTATCATAAGGGGACTGTGCAGGCAAAGTAATGTAACTCTGACTGGCATTTTGACAGAATTATGGGCCCTTTTTATACTGAGAAAATTGAAAATTTTGTTAAGTTTTGTGTTTAGGTCCACTTTATTCCTACAGTATCAAAGCTATTGCTTTCATACTTGCAACACTTATTAACTATCATAAGGGGACTGTGCAGGCAAAGTTATGTAACTCTGACTGGCATTTGGACGGAATTATGGGCCCTTTATACTTAGAAAATTGAAAATTTGGTTAAGTTTTGTGTTTTGGTCCACTTTACCCCTAAAGTATCATAGATATTGGAACACTCGCAAACTATCATAAGGGTACAGTGAAAGGACAAGTTGCATAACTCTGGTTGTCATTTTTACGGAATTATGGCCCTTTTTGGACTTAGTAACTTGAATATATGGTTAAATTTTGTGTTTCGATCCACTTTACTTCTTAACTATCAAGGCTATTGCTTTCATACTTCAAATACTTTCATGCTATCATGAGGTTACTGTACCTGGCAAGTTGAATTTTACCTTGACCTTTGAATGACCTTTACTCTCAAGGTCAAATTATTAAATTTTGCTAAAATTGCCATAACTTCTTTATTTATGATTAGATTTGATTGATACTTTGACAAAACTACTCTTACCTGACATACCACAATAGACTCCACCCAAACCATACCCCGTGCCCTTCCCCCCCCCCCCCTATTTTTTTTTTTTTTTTTTTAAGATCATCTCACAAATGACCACCACACCCTTACATTATACCCCCCCCCCCCCCAAATTATTTTTTTTTTGAAAAAGTTAAAAAACACAAATATTTATTTTTATTATTTTATGTTTGAAATACTGTCCAACCATCGCACCAAAGAATCCCCCCCCCCCCCCACCCCCCTCACCCCACCCGAATCCACCCCTTAATTTTTTTTCTTTTTTTTTTTCTTTTAGACTCCACCCAAACCATCCCCCGTGCCCTCCCCCCTCTCCCCCGCCCCCCCCCCTTTTTTTTTTTTTTTTTTTTTTTTTAGATCATCTCACAAATGACCACCACACCCTCACACTATACCCCCCACCCCACCCCCCCAAATTTCTTTTTATTTTAAACGGTTAAAAAACACAAATATTTATTTTTATTATTTAATGTTTGAAATACTGTCCAACCATCGCACCCAAGAATCTCCCCCCCCCCCCCCGCACCCCTCCCGATTTGTTTTTTTTTTGGCATTTTTTTTCACATTTTTGGAAAATAATGTAATAAATGTCCACACCCCACACTATACACCCCTCTTCACTCCACCCCTCCCTCCTTTGTGATTGAAAATGATACTTTACATACATGTACACCTTTAAAAAGAAAATAGATGAGCGGTCTGCACCCGCAAGGCGGTGCTCTTGTTTAAATTTAGATTGACATTAACATTCAAATTATTATTATTTTTTAAGTGTTAAATTATATAATGCTAATATCTAAACATAGATAAATTTATCTACAAATATTTGTGTCAATTGTTTATTGAAATATATTGAATTTAAAACATTTTGTCAGCTGAACTTAAGCATCGAGAAATATATTTTTCGTCAAACATGACGGACAAGACTAACATACATTCAGGAGGCCAAAAGCCTACCGAAGTGCGTGCCACCCCAAGTGATGAGGAGTATGACACGGCAGACAACTGGAGTACAGCCAGTGTGTTGTCAGAGGACCAGCCCGACAGCATTCCCGAAAATGGTAATATATTGTTACCCCATGGCATTATAGAAGACTTGATCAGTTTTTCTGTTATGATAACTTTCTGTTAATTATTGTGCTTATTAATAAGCATGAGTCCATTATTT
Source organism: Dreissena polymorpha (assembly GCF_020536995.1). NCBI lineage: Eukaryota > Metazoa > Mollusca > Bivalvia > Myida > Dreissenidae > Dreissena > Dreissena polymorpha. Next base: position 25,574,448 of record NC_068359.1, on the reverse strand, counting down.
ATTAGCAAAATTAGAGCAACTTAGGGATTTAGTATCCATCCATACTATAATGGTGAGTTTGGGGTCAAATTTATTTCCAATGAAGTGTTCTTACTTTTTATGTAAAATTTGGCTTTGGTACCCCATGTAGGATTGAACAAGGAAACAAATGCGATGCCTCATGAATTATTGATGACTAAGATATTTTTCTTTCCTAATCTCTCATGGTCTATCAGTCATGTCTGAGTGGTTATCACAATGAGTTTTACATAAAAACTCCTGTTTTAGAGAGGGATGAAGTTGATGAGACTGCAAGTCAGGAGAATTTTGAAGAAAAACTGAAAGACGCAATAGAGGGCCTGTCTCAAAAAAGGTATTAAAGGTTATGAGCATTATTTCATCATAGATTTGCAAAGGTTTAGAAGAATTATTGTTTTCTGACATGTTATTGGTTGTAAAAGAGTTAGTTTGGCAAAAATACTGTTTGGGAAATGTAAAGAAAGAAAGCCTGAGAAATTCCTTGATTAAGCAAATAGAAAAGATCACCTTTCAAGGCTTTCAAGCCTGTGTTCTTTTAGCTCCCTCATATACCGTTGTGATCCTAGAATGTTCACTATTATGTTAACTTATTTATGCCTAGTGGACTCTCCCATCCTTATAAATTGGATCAATTTATTTCCAAGATTAGGGATGTCTTAGTATTTTTATGCCCCCTTTCGGAGAAAAGGGGGCATATAGTGATCGGACTGTCCGTCTTTCCGTCACACTTTGCGTTTAGGTTTCGAAAAATGTTCATAACTTCAATGTCCCTTGAAATATAACCTTCATATTTGGTATGCATGTGTATATGGACAAGGCCTTTCCATACGCACACAATTTTTTACCCCTGTGACCTTGACCTTAAACTTAGGGTCCGCGTTTAGGTTTCGAAATCTGCGTTTAGGTTTCGAAAAATGCTCATAACTTCTATGTCCCTTGAGATATAACCTTCATATTTGGTATACATGTGTATATGGACAAGGCCTTTCCATACGCACACAATTTTTTACCCCTGTGACCTTGACCTTGAAGTTACAGTACACTCCACGCGTTTTCCCCAAAAAACGCGCTCCCTCCGCGGGTTTTTTCTGCTAGCGAGTGTTCACGCGGCGTTGGAAGAGCGAGGTGAACTCGATAAAACGCTCGGCGTTACGACGCGTTCGCTAATTCCCGCGGCGTGTATTATTTTAGGCTACTGGTCATGTACGTAATTCCGGCCACTTTTGGGACTATTTAAGAAAAATCTTTAGTGTTAGGCAACTGGTTGAAACTAAACTTCACATATATAATCCTGGGTTCAAAACTCACCTAGCATGAAAATTTAAATAGAATTAGATCGGTGAATGTTACTTAATGAACAGAAAATGATGACATGTAAACTATCCATTTTCGTAGGTTAAATGTACCTAAAAAATCGGCCACTTTTCGGTTTGATCTGCAGGTAAAATTACAAAGCAATATCTTTTGACAAATGTCCTCAATTTCAGAGTATTAATCAATGTTTATACTATTAAAATTTTTGACTTGAAATTTAAAATAAATGCGAAATTATTACACCATTTACTCCCCCTACCTATTTTAATAAATATAAACAATGGGGAAACTGCTAGTTCATTAAAAAATATTTGTATTTAATGTGTTTAATAAATTTTTTCAAACATAGCTAAAAAAGTAAACACATTTTGTTTGAAAAGTTGACTTCAGTGTTGATTATTAGTAAACGCTTATATATAATATTTAAACATGTAATCTAGCAAAATTCTTATAAAGGGAGGTAATTCATATATTAAAAATTTATATTTAGGTTCTGATTTGTATGTTTTGAATATAAGTTTTTGTACAATAAATTGGTAAAACTTTGATTAAAGTTTATTAGATAAAATAAAAATAATTTTATCAAATATATTTGTTTCTTATATGATTATAATTTTTGCAACATATGATGACATCACTTTCCCCATGAGCCAAATATTTCCTGCTATATTTGTGACATTTTAACACAAAAGTTTACGGTGATATGGTTCTTACATTTGCAAAATATTGCGAGTGGGGATGGTTTTCATGTTGATTTTTCTAAATAAAAACAAAATATGTGCGTAAAGATCATGAAAATGATTTTACACAGGTGGCCGATTTTTTACGTACAGGCCGGAATTACGTACATGACCAGTAGTCGGTAAATGCAGACACCTTCCGTTCTTATCAGTGATCGCCGCGCAACGCCGCGTTAGCAGTGTGCTACTGGGCATGCCAAAAAATAAAAACATTGTTATAATAAATTGTTTAAATACTGTAGTACATGTATAAAAAGATAATTGTATAGAAAATTAATACGTATAAAAATTATGTTTTTTAATTCACAGGTACGTCTACAATATGAATTAGTCTAATATAATACATTTGACAATTTAATATTTAAATCATAACACATACGACACAAGAATAAATGTTCCGTAAAATTTCCAAATGAGAATAATAATTAGTAATCCGAAACACACTACGATTTTTAATTGTTAACACGACGTTTACAAATGCTTCCAATATACAGTCATGTATATTTCCCGACAAAAGCGCGCGAAAATTATGCTGCAATGTACAAGGTCAAGGTACAATGTATACTCCTGCAAAGCGTGCGTGTATTGATTTTTTTGATACAAACTTTGTAGCGCAGAGAACATTGTTGATTTCGGTCAAAAGTTTCTTTGGTATTTATTAACGAAATTATATCGCGAATAAGTTGATATTTCCTCTAAAATAATTTCAAATCGAACACGCCGAATCTTTATCGTTACGGTATTTTAGTAGAGTAATTATTTTAACACTAATTGTACTGTAAACTGATTACAGAAGACATCTGGACGGAACTGGATTTTAAGTGTTTGACGTTATGAAAACACGCAAAGCTTGTCTACTGACCTATTGTGTAGACTGCTGTATTCGGTGTTTTGACAAAAGGGATTAACATGTGTGAATGTCACTCTGCCGATTTGGTCCATAATTACTGGTAAACATTGTTTAGAATGTCGACGCAACAAGAATACAACTGTGAATATTAAATGCAATTATCAACTCAATAGTTACCACCTTTTAGCAATCAATGGAATAACCTACAAACAAAGAGAAAATCAATGCATTAGCGAGCAGAGAATAGACTTTGTTCCGACAATTAAAACCATTCCTTATGCATTCGTTGAACGTGTTTACTTGAGTAAGTTATGCCTATAGACAGGAAGCGGCTTTTCTTTGATTACGTCAAACTGTAATTCACACAGATTTGCGAGATTTTTAGGGTCCTTGGTCATTTGTATACATGTTCATTATAGAAAATCACCTGCTAACATGAAAACGTTGGATTAAATTATCAAAATAAAAACAATGTTGCAAACTGTGTTTATATTAATTGGTAAGTATTAGTTAAAAGACGACGTTTTGTGTGTCGTAAATCAACGAGTTTTCTATACAACCACAACTACTTCTACAACCACGTCGGGATCGATCTATCTTGGTTGTTTTTTTTTAATTGTAAATATTATACTACATGTACATGTATGTACTTGTAATAAATGTAATTTTATTTGAAAATCAGGAAGTCAAACAAAATTAAATTGATCGTTATCTCGTAAAACGCGGAGTTTCCCCCGCGTTGCCAACGCCGAGGGCCGCCGCGTCGGTTTATCAGTTTTGCCGATCGTTAACCGCCGCGTCCAAAATCATGCAAACGCCGCGTATAGCGGGATTTTCTTAATCTCCCTCCAGGTCGAAACCCGCGGAGTATGGAGGGAAATTGGGGAAAACGCGTGGAGTGTACTGTAGGGTCCGCGTTTAGGTTTCGAAATCTACATTTAGGTTTCGAAAAATGCTCATAACTTCTATGTCCCTTGAGATAAAGCCTTCATATTTGGTATGCATGTGTATATGGACAAGGCCTTTCCATACGCACACAAATTTTGACCCCTGAGACCTTGACCTTGAACTAAGGGTCTGCGTTTAGGTTTCAAAATCTGCGTTTAGGTTTCGAAAAATGCTCATAACTTCTATGTCCCTTGAGATATAACCTTCATATTTGGTATGCATGTTTATATGGACAAGGCCTTTCCATACGCATACAAATTTTGACCCCTGTGACCTTGACCTTGAACTTAGGGTCCGCGTTTAGGTTTCGAAATCTGCGTTTAGGTTTCGAAAAATGCTATAACTTCTATCAAAGCGTTTATAGGGGGCATATGTCATCCTATGGTGACAGCTCTTGTTATTTCTATATTTAGAATATTTATTACAGAAATTCCTTTAAGCAAACAGCGCAGACCCTGATGAGAAGCCTCATCATGCGGCGTCTCATCTGGGTCTACGCTGTTTGCCAAGGCCTTTTTTCTAGACGCTAGGCATAAATTGGTTAATGTTTGGTTTTCCCAATAAAGCTTTATAAAGTGGGTGCTCTAGTGGTTTGACTCCAGATGCCCACATTTAGGCTAGTGCTAATGTATACCCCGTCAAAATTTGTTTTCAGTGCAGAGGGAAGGAAGACGTGTCTGGAGAGCATCAATAAAGCCTTCTCCAAGAAATACCTGTTTGAATTTCTTGCTGATAGGTAATTAAAAAAATGTGTATCTGCTATTCATAAATACCTTGTAAAAAAATTGAAGGTTTGTGTATAAAGTATTGAAGAAATTTAATACATTTAGCTAGACAAAATTGGTTGTACATATATGTCTCACCTGTCAGTGGGACTCCAACACAGGTCCCTTATCAGATACGCGACCACATGGCCTTTCAGGCTTTTGCAGTCATTGAAAAAACTTACAGAATTAAATCTACTATCCAAGTAACTGATGGAAAGCATTACAAATGCTGACTTTTTTCCATTGATCATATTTCATAATTTTTTTTTTAAATGCTTGCATGAAAAAAAAAATTTTGCTTCATTTGAAATCCCTTGTCTACCTTGGAATTTTTTCGCCGAGAATGATGACATAAAATGACTATAAACAGGTTAAGAATGAAAAAATCATAATTAGATTACGAATGAAGAAAAGCTCTAAGGATTGGCGATCAAATATCTTTAAAAAAATTATTTACAGGAAGGTGACAGTGGCTGACGCTATAATCCGCTGTCTGCGTAAGGGCAAGGGTGAGGAGCAGGCGCTGGCTGCCCGTTGTGTGGCGCTGTTGTGTATCCAGCTGGGTCAGGACGCTGCGGAACTGCTCACGGACGCCAGGCCCGTGCTGCTCACGCTGATGAATGACACGGCAGCGTCGCTTAAAGCACGCGGGGAGGTATGTCTGGAGGTGAAGTGTGTCACGAGTGTTGTCCAGAATGTGTTTAGTTTGAGCTTATAACTTTTTGTATATAGCTTGATAACATTAAATGCCTTGGGCTTATGTAGACACTTTCTGCAACCCATGCAAAAGACATCAAACTTCTGATATTTACGATAAAATTTGCTGAGGTCTGGTATTATTCTGGAAACTGTTGGTCCTCATGTCTGACAAAAAAACAAAACAATATCTAAAACTTCACTTTGGTTAAAAATAAAAAAGAATCGAGGAATATCTAAAATAAAAAATATGGACTGGTTTATGTATATTTATGCCCCCCTTTGAAGAAGAGGTGGTATATTGTTTTGCACATGTCGGTAGGTCGGTCCGTCCATCCGTTCACCAGATTGTTTCAGGATGATACTCAAGAAAGCTTAGGCCTAGGATCATGAAACTTCATAGGTACATTGATCGTGACTGGCAGATGACCCCTATTGATTTTGAGGACACTAGGTCAAAGGTCAATGTCACAGTGACTCGTTCTTGGATGCAGTTTAGGACCACATTTGCAGATTATATTATGTACTGGTGTCGTGGGGTCTCCGTCCTCACCAGATGGTTTCCGGATGATAACTCAAGAACGCTTACGCCTAGGTTCATGAAACTTCATAGGTACATTGATCATGATTGGCAGATGACCCCTATTGATTTTCAGGTCACTAGGTCAAAGTTCAAGGTCACAGAGACTCGAAAAAGTAAAATGGTTTCCGGATGATAACTCAACAACACTTAAGCCTAGGATCGTGAAACTTCATAGGTACATTGATCATGACTGGCAGATGACCCCTATTGATTTTCAGGTCACTAGGTCAAACGTCAAGGTCACAGTTACAAAAAACATAATCACACAATGGCTGCCACTACAACTGACAGCCCATATGGGGGCATGCATGCTTTACAAACAGCCCTTGTTTACATGTACTTTGATAAATGGTTTAACTTGAAAATAAAATGGATTTTACCAACCAGTCAAACTTGCTATCTTTGCTGGTGATTTTAACTCTCGGTACAATTCTTAAAACCAGTCAAATACTAAAACTTTTTTTTGTGACGTAAGTAACACAACAAGTATTTGATTGGTTGAATTCAATTTTATTGGTTTCAATCCTTGTGATGATTGTAAATCAAAGGCCACAAAAATGACCATGGCCTTTTTTTACCCATGTTTAGATTTTATCAGAATGTCAGTAATTCAAGGGAATATGTGTCACATTTTGTACATTTACATTTTATCAGCATCTCATTTTCTTATTGGTCTTATAAATGACATTATATAAAGTACTAACTTAAGAAGAAATTTTGATTTAAATTGTAAACTGTGTATCAATTATGAGTGAAAATTTGTGTTTGCTGTAGAGTGCGATAGCAGTGGCCATGTGTACTTTCATCACTTGTGTAGAACTTGAGGTGAGTTACTGACGAGGTGAGTTACTGAGAGACAATTAAACTCATTTGGTTTGTGTCTTGGTAAATGGTTAATAAATAACTATTTAATAATATTATTGGCAGATTAGGGGTGTAGTATAGCACACCATACGTGGGGCCGAAGTACATTATTCTTAGAGGGGGCAGTATTTACTGATCCAAAAAATATGCCTACAATTTTTGTTGTTTTTTATACTTAAAAAACGGTGTACTTAAAATCTCAAACAAATTGTACCTGCAGTTTTACATTAAATTGAAAGTGCTCATCACCATTGATATTTTAAATAATTTTAAAAGATTTCTCCCCTGAGATGGATCTTAAATCACACCTATGTTTGCCGTAATCTTCTTTAACAATACTAGGGTATTATAACTTTTTATAACAAATCAGGGATTTGTCCTTGGAAATGTTGCTAATCATTGTAATGTTCTATATGTAGGATGCAACTGACACGATGGAGAACCTAGAGAACGTGTTCAAGCTCTCGTTCAGAAAGGGTGACAAGTCCGTGCCTACGCACAGCCCAGAGACCAGCCGTCTCCATAGTAATGCTCTCACGGCCTGGTGTCTGCTCATGTCTGTAGCGCCGCAGTATCTGGTCGACGCAATGGTCGTCAAGTAGGTGGCATAGAATGAAATAAGCATTGTTATGGGAAAACTTGGCTAAATGCACGTGCATATTGTCAGCAGTCAGCACAGGCTCATCTGGGACAGCACTTTCCGCATTTATGGAATTTTAAGTTTAACGGAAGTCTTTTATAAATTAAAATCCAGTGTGCGGAGTGTTTTGTATCTGATTAGCCTGTGGGGAACTGCATTGAGCCTTGTTTTGCAAGAGCAAGGCTCAATATGAAATTTGAGGTACTACGTATCTGGCTCATATAAGATTGCAAGATAAACTGGTTCTCAAGTTTAATTTGTTAAAGGAATGGTTTAGTGAGGCCTTTGTTTAAGGGAGATTCAATCTAATGCAGTGGCAGTGTTTATTGGAATGCACTCAAGGTCTGGTGTATGTCTATGTCAGATGCAACGGTCACAAAGTAGGTATCCAGGCCTTCTGCTTTGAGCCCTGTAGTGCCCATGGTAGGGAAGTTAAAAGGTCACAACAAATACGACAATCAGCATGGGCAGCCTCTGCAAACGCTCTTATGTCTCAACTTCTTAGTCTTTACAGTTTTCAATGATCTTGACAGTATTTTCATGAAAATGGTATGTGTGAAGATTGTATATCCAGCTTAAAAGTGCAAGGAATTCAGTGATGTAAGATGAAGAAAGATGATTCAGTTTATTTAATAACCCGTGTAATGATTCCAATTTAAATTTTATGAAAAAAGTAGGGATGGCAAAATTATTCGAATATTCGAATATTCGATTGAATGGTCAGCATTCGAATAATAAAAATGATATTCGCATATTCGCATTTTTATACAACCGTAATTTCACCAATATTTAATGACCTGCGATCCGCTTACTAAAAGCAACCGAAATCATCTGGGAGTAACATGTTTGACGTGACGTTCTTCGTGTCAAACTGATAACCCGGCCCGTATCAGTGTTGATTGCGCAATGCAATATACACGCTCTAAGAAAGGCCCCGACTGCTTTCGCCAATGGGGTGCCAATTAACGGTTTCAATTGACTGGCGAATAATAATTAAGTTTTGTGATCACAGTATGTACAGCCATTAAAATGTGTGAATAACTCAAATCGTGCAATGCAATATACTTAATATAAGAAAGGGCCCGAACTGTTGTTTGTCAATTAGGTACCAATTAAGGGCTTCAATTTACTTGCGAATAATAATTTAGTTTTTGTGATCACACTTTGGACACACATTTAAATATGTGAATTACTCAAAAGGAACAGATGATATAAACTAAACAATCATCAAGGAATCATAATTCAAATCTGAAAATGCCACCAGCCCCTTCTGCAGTATGGAATACTATACACGGTCTGAGGATAAGAAGACCGCAACGTGTAATGTGTGTAAACTTAGTTTTACATAGGCGCGGTCTGCTACAAATCTGTGGAATCAATAAAAAATAAAATTCTATGACACGATGTTTTTCATTCTATTTGTGCCCGATCACAGTATCGGTCATAGTATTAGTCGACAGCGTACATTTTTTTTAGATAGCAACGTTAATAAACAGCCTCGTATATAGTAAACGGATATAACTTACAAACCAATGGAAATTAACACATACCATGGTAAAATCAATCCAGCCGTTTTATGCGAATATTCGAATATTCGATTGAATGAATTTGCGAACATTCGAATACCGATATTGGTATTCGATGCCATCCCTAGAAAAAAGTGATATATATTGTAGATACCTGTCCAAGTTTCCAGACATGCTTGAGAGCCAGGATGTGGAGCTTCGTATTGTGGCAGGGGAGACCATCGCATTGTTCTATGAGCTGGGGAGAGAGGAGGATGAGGTAGTTGCCTCCCTTATGTCTAAATTCATAAGCCAATTAAAAGGCTGTGTTTGCACACTTCATTATCATACTTATTCTGGCATTTGAAATATACTACATTCTATTAAGTACAGGAGTGGTGTACTGAAACACCATGGACATCTGTCCTTATACACAAACTTGTCTGATCTACTCCTTAACTTTGTATGTGTAACATTTAAAGTATACTGATTGTTATTCGATTTAAAAATACACCTTATCAGACTAATCACAAAGAAACAATGTGTACAGTAAGCAGCTTTTGTCACTAACATAAACATGAAAAAACATTACAGTTTTGTTTTAAGTTTAATAATAGTAATATATTGCATGGTTAGTAGAATGAATGTCCTGATTGTACACCCATTTCACACATGTGATATGGGAATGCCTGTTGTGGGCAGGCAACATCCAGGACAATTTTGTGTTCCCCCTTAAATTTTAAAATAGATCTTTGTGAAGGTTGGTGATAATGTTTGATGGCATTATAATGTGTTTTTTTTTATGTTTGTACATCGTCTGCTCTCTAACTAAAGTAGTTATCCCCCGCCATAGGCGGAGGGATATTGTTTTGGCGTTGTCCGTCTTTCCGTCCGTCCAGCACTTTTGTGTCCGAAGCCATATCTTGGAAGTGCTTTGGCGGATTTCATTGAAACTTGGTATGAGTATATATATGGATAAGAGGATGATGCACGCCAAATGGCATTGTACACCATCGGATAATAACAGAGTTATGGCCCTTTGTTCTTTGAAAAAATGCTTTTTGTGTGTTTCCGGAGCCATATCTTGGAAGTGCTTTGACGGATTTCATTGAAACTTTGTATGAGTATATATATGGATAAGAGGATGATGCATGTTGTCCATCTATCCAGAAAACTTTTGTGTCAAGAAGTATAATGGCTGGGGATATCAATTCAACGACTTTGCTTGTTTTAATATTATCATCATCAGACTTGGGTCACAACGTTTGTGGGTGTAAATTCTAAGCAAGATATCCTTAAGCACTACAGAATAAAGGCCCTTGAATTATTCAATATTTTCCTAATTAGCCCTGACTGGCATTTTTTTTAAAGCACTCCTGTTGAGAATTATTGACATGACTTTTTATGTCACCCACTATAGTAGTGGGGGACATATTGTTTTTGCCCTGTCGGTTGGTTGGTTGGTTGGTTGGTTGGTTGGTCTGTTTGCGCCAACTTTTACATTTTGCAATAACTTTTGCTATATTGAATATAGCAACTTGATATTTGGCATGCATGTGTATCTCATGGAGCTGCACATTTTGAGTGGTGAAAGGTCAAGGTCATTCTTCAAGGTCAGAGGTCAAATATATGTGGCCAAAATCGCTCATTTTATGAATACTTTTGCAATATTGAAGATAGCAACTTGATATTTGGCATGCATGTGTATCTCATGGAGCTGCACATTTTGAGTGGTGAAAGGTCAAGGTCATTCTTCAAGGTCAGAGGTCAAATATATGTGGCCAAAATCGCTCATTTTATGAATACTTTTGCAATATTGAAGATAGCAACTTGATATTTGGCATGCATGTGTATCTCATGGAGCTGCACATTTTGAGTGGTGAAAGGTCAAGGTCATCCTTCAAGGTCAGAGGTCAAATATATGTGGCCCGAATCGCTTATTTTATGAATACTTTTGCAATCTTGAAGATAGCAACTTGATATTGGGCATGCATGTGTATCTCATGGAGCTGCACATTTTGAGTGGTGAAAGGTCAAGGTCATCCTTCATGGTCAGAGGTCAAATGTATGTGGCCCTAATCGCTTATTTTATAAATACTTTTGCAATATTGAAGATAGCAACTTGATATTTGGCAAGCATGTGTATCTCATGGAGCTGCACATTTCGAGTGGTGAAAGGTCAAGGTCGAGGTCATCCTTCAAGGTCAAATATATGGGTCAAAATTGCTCATGTACTGTCACTTCTGCAATATTGAAGCTAGCAATTTTATATTTGAAATGCATGTGTATCTCATGGAGCTGCACATTTTGAGTGAAGGGTCAAGGTCAAGGTCATCCTTCAAGGTCAAACATCATATAGGGGGACATTGTGTTTAACAAACGCATCTTGTTATTCTATGGATTGTGATCTGACATATGATTGCCGGCCTGTTCAGGAGTTTCAGTCTGCCAGCATGGTGAACCTGTGTGAGACCATCAAGAGACTGTCAGTCGAGTCTCACAAGTACGTCGCCAAGAAAGACCGCAGACAACAGAAGTCCAGCTTTAGAGACATACTACGAGCAGTCGAGGTATGAACTATGTGTGACTTTAAGGCAGAAATTCGGCACTATTTAAATTATTGTTTTTATGCCCCTGGATTGAATGATGGGTATATTGTTTTTGGCCTGTCTGTCTGTCTGTCATTGTATGTGTGTGTCTGTCACTAAACTTTAACCTTGGTCATAACTTTTGCAATATTGAAGATAGCAACTTGATATTTGGCATGCATGTGTATCTCATGGAGCTGCACATTTTGAGTGGTGAAAGGTCAAGGTCATCCTTCAAGGTCAAAGGTGAAATATATGGCTTCAAAGTGGCGCAATAGGAGGCATTGTGTTTATGACAAACGCATTTTTTGTTAAACTTATAAAACTTTATCTGCATTTGTTTCCCGTAAGGATATCTATTTGTTTTCAACCAAAAAGAGAAGGGTTTGTACAAAAGAAAGAATAACGTCTTGACCTAGTTTAAGAATCAACTGAACCCTCTGAACACTTCAGTGATGACAGAACACAGACCTGTACAGAAAATAATAGGACACAACATGTTTTTCCTGAGATGAAAGTGTATTGAGATATTTGTTAAGGCTTAGCTAATGTAAACAAAACCTTGATGATATTACAAAGAAAATGTAAGGCTGAAAATGATTGTCTCAGATCATTTGAGAGTAGGCCACAATGGTGTATTGTATATTGTGCCTTGTGACCAGGCGGTTCCAATTTTGATTCCCACTCTAGATCTCTCCAAATCTCTACAATTACTGGTTCTGCCCAGGGAACATACTTAAAAGAGTGTCTCTATCCCAAGCTTAGGATGAAATCTAGCGAAAATAAATAGGTTATAATATCATTAACCTGAGTAAGGAACTGTAAATCTTTCAACATAAACTTTTAAAAAGACGGTGAAAAGAGCTCTGTTTCTGTTTGTGTTTTTTTTCAAAAATCATCCTTATCCACTTAACAAGATCAATGATGACATTACACAGACCTGTACAGATGATAAAAGGACTGAAAATGTTTTGTCTGAGATAAAAAAAATAATGTTAGGAATTTCTCACCGTTAAAAAATGTATTGTAACAGTTTTGAAAAAGGATGTTTTATTAAATCCATGATGACATTACACAGACCTGTACAGAAAGTAAAAGGATTGAAAATGTTTTGTCTGAGATTCAAAGTATTAAAAAATGTTTAGTGCCAATACAAATAAATAGAGTGTTTTGGAAAAGATTTGGTAATAATATCCACATAAGGAGTGATTTGTTGTAGTCAGTCTGTTGGTCTGTTGAACTTGATATGTCCACTGACATTTGTATAGAAACCTTCTTCCACATTTATCAAGTTTTTAAAACTGAGATGATAATAGCAATTATCTTCAAATAGCCCCTAAAATCTGTGATTGGCCCCAATATTTTCTGATAAAACTTTTATAACCTCTGTACAAATTATTAGCTCATCTATTTTTTGAAAAAAAATTATGAGCTATTGTCATCACCTTGGCGTCGGCGTTGGCGTCGGCGTCCGGTTAAGTTTTGCGTTTAGGTCCACTTTTCTCAGAAAGTATCAATGCTATTGCATTCAAACTTGGTACACTTACTTACTATCATGAGGGGACTGGGCAGGCAAAGTTAGATAACTCTGGCGTGCATTTTGACAGAATTATGTGCCCTTTTTATACTTAAAAAATTGAAAATTTTGGTTAAGTTTTGCGTTTAGTTCCACTTTTCTCAGTAAGTATCAATGCTATTGCATTCAAACTTGGTACACTTACTTACTATCATGAGGGGACTGGGCAGGCAAAGTTAGATAACTCTGGCATGCATTTTGACAGAATTATGTGCCCTTTTTATACTTAGAAAACTGTAAATTTTGGTTAAGTTTTGTGTTTAGGTCCATTTTATTCCTTAAGCATCAAAGCTATTGCTTTCATACTTGCAACACTTACTAACTATCATAAGGGGACTGTGCAGGCAAAGTAATGTAACTCTGACTGGCATTTTGACAGAATTATGTGCCCTTTTTATACTTAGAAAATTGAAAATTTGATTAAGTTTTGTGTTTAGGTCCACTTTATTCCTACAGTATCAAAGCTATTGCTTTCATACTTGCAAGATTTATGAACTATCATAAGGGGACGGTGCAGGCAAAGTTATGTAACTCTGACTGGCATTTGGACGGAATTATGGGCCCTTTATACTTAGAAAATTGAAAATTTGGTTAAGATTTATGTTTTGGTCCACTTTACCCCTAAAGTATCATAGATATTGCTTTCATACTTGGAACACTCACAAACTATCATAAGGGTACAGTAAAAGGACAAGTTGCATAACTCTGGTTGTCATTGTTACGGAATTATGGCCCTTTTTTGACTTAGTAACTTTTAATATATGGTTAAATTTTGTGTTTCGATCCACTCGAAGTATCAAGGCTATTGCTTTCAAACTTCAAATACTTACATGCTATCATGAGGTTACTGTACCTGGCACCTTGAATTTTACTTTGACCTTTGAATGACCTTGACTCTCAAGGTCAAATTATTAAATTTTGCTAAAATTGCCATAACTTCTTTATTTTTGATTAGATTTGATTGATACTTTGATGAAACTACTCTTACCTGACATACCACAATAGACTTCACCCAAACCATCCCCCGTGCCCTCTCCCCCCTCCCCCCCCCCCCCCCCTAATTTTTTTTTTTTTTTTTTTTTAAGATAATCTCACAAATGACCACCACACCCTCACACTATACCCCCCCCCCCCCCAATTTTTTTTTTTGATTTTTTTTTTTTTCGCTTTTTTGGAAGATAATGTAATAAATGTCCACAACCCCACACTATACACCCCTCTTCACTCCACTCCTCCCTCCTTTGTGATTGAAAATGAGAGTCCCTTCACCTTTAAAAAGAAAATAGATGAGCGGTCTGCACCCGCAAGGCGGTGCTCTTGTTTTTTAAAACAATGGCTCACATCAGTTGCCAAAATGTTAGTTTCTATCCCTGTGTTAATGAAAATTAGAATATGACATCATCAATAATGCAGTTGTGGAGAAAAACAAGTTGTTCTCATAGTGATGCACTTATTCCGGAGTTATGTGCCCTTTGAACTAAGTCATGGCCATAATGGCTATTCCTCTGGCAAAACAGTGTGGGTGTGAGACATCTTTGTGACAAAGCTCTTGTTACTTTTGAAGAAAACTTGACTGTACATCATGTTTAAGTGTGAAAATGTCTGAGCATTTTCCTTTAAGGTTGAAAGCAAGAAATCTATGATGACATTACACAGACCTGTACAGAAATAAAAGGACTGAAAATGTTTTGTCTGAGAAAAGTCTACTTAGATATTTATTTGTAAATAAAACACTTAAAATACATTAAATAGACCTGTACAGAAATAAAAACTACTGAGATTTGTTTAAAGGTTTGTTAACGTTCAACAAAATACATAATTTCAAAAAACACAGACCTGTTTAGAATAGAAAGAGCATAAACAATAACATGAATATTGGCTGAGATGTACTCCTAATAACTCTTTGTTATTTAGGTTAATTCTGAAATTTCATAATTGTATAACTCTTTGTTATTTATGTTAATTCTGAAATTTCATAATTGTATTGACAGACATTAACCTACTGAGGTGTGCTTATATATCCCTGGTTTATCATCGGGGGTTTTCTTGAGCTGTTGAGAGCCTATGATGAAATATAGTCACAGAGCAGTGTCAATGTTGAAACAAACCTTTGCAATGCTTTGTCTGAGGCTGCACTTGACTTGAAGTGATATTCCTTGATATATGAGTCGTGTTCTGAGAAAACTGGGCTTAATGCATGTGCGTAAAGTGTCGTCCCATATTAGCCTGTGCAGTCCGCACAGGCTAATCAGGGACGACACTTTCTGCTATTATGGTATTTTTCGTTTAAAGGAAGTCTCTTCTACTCGAAAATCCAGTTAAGGCGGAAAGTGTCGTCCCTGATTTGCCTGTGCAGACTGCACAGGCTAATCTGGGATGACACTTTACGCACATGCATTAAGCCCAGTTTTCTTAGAACAAGACACATATTTTAATTATGCCACCGCAAACAAAGTCTACTGTAGTAACCCTGTTGGTTGGTCAGTCAGTTAGTCTGTCATGCTGCACAATTGTACTTCTTGTTGAAAACGTTTATTTCTTTGTTTTCAGTATAATCAACATGAAACTTTATAGATATATTTCTCATACTATGTAGAAGTGCAAAACATTATTTTCATTTATATTGCAGTATTCTTTGCAGAGTTATATGCCCTAGGCCTTGAACTTGGGCAAATTTTGGATTTGGATTATTGCATTGTGGTACCTCATTGATGGGAACTTCTTTCTCTGTGGTCTGTTTACTAAAACAAAACTTTATAGGAATAATGTTTTTACTATTTAGAAGTGGCAGATGTTGTGTATGTCACACTATTTGTTGCAGAGTTATATGCCCTTGCAAGGATTCAATGTATGAACGTGTTTTTATTTGTAAAATTTTAAAATTAGTTCGGCACCTGCTTGTAATGGCCCAGGGGTTTTTGTCATCTTAAATGACTGTTCTACTTACAAAAACTGTTATTACTGACATGAAAGTTATTAAGTTGGTGGAAGTGGAGTGTTGGTTAGGGGGACAGATCTCTGAAAATTGAGAACATGATGTGCCCTGCTGGATGTACTTCTCTACACCTCATTAAAGCTTATCGTGACTTTGAAACTGAAAGTAGGTTAACTGCCATGATATTGCTGAAATGCTATTTGAAAGGGCAAAAAACAAAAACAAGCACCAAACAAAGAAGCCATTATGAATATCTCATGAATTATGGAAAGCTGATGATGACAAACTGTAAACAGAGCAGCGTCAATGTTGAAACAAACCTATGCAATGCTTTGTCTGAAGCTAGACAGGATAGAGAATAACCTTGATGTAATGCCATGACAGTTTGTGTCCTTAAGACATGGCTCATTCTCACGGCTGGTGGAATGGGGCCGGGACCCCTCCAGGGAAATGTGAAAAGGGCTCAATCTGTATATATTTAGAACTATTGATAGCTGATGATTAGCAGTGTCAATGTTGAAATAAACTTATGCATTGCTTTGTCTGAGGCTAGACATTTTATAGTGCTACAAAGTCATTCTTTTATTAAACTGCCACATAACAAAGTTGAGGGCTTTTATATGGCTCTGGAGAAGGGGCCCTAGCTTTCATGTGAAAAATATAGTTTGTGATATTCACATTTTGGGATGAATTTCACGCAATGCACTGCAACTGATTAAAATTTCCAGGGGTGAGGTTTATTTTGGGGGAAACTGCATTAATTTAGAGACATTTTATGAGAAGATATGGCCTTTATTCTACTAAAGCTTATGAATAAAAAAGCCTTGGTTGTACTCTTGATCAATCGTGGACTTCTATTCAGTCGCCTGTCAATAGACCTATGCTTTAGGACGCTGACTTGTTCAACCCTTCTGTTTTCAAGCTCTAGTTTGAAGTCTCAGGAACTTACTTAATGAGGCCACTTCGAAATGTTTAATATGTATGCTACTAGACGTACCTGCTAAATTAATATGCTTAGGTGTGTCTTAAAAAAGGAGGTAACTGCTGTCTGCCATGTGATAAAATGGTAGTTAACTCCTGTCTGCAATTGTTTTTAGCATTCAATGATGATGATAACACAGACCTGTACAGAGAGAAAAGGACTGAAAATGTTTCGTCTGAGATTGCATGATAATTAGCTGAGATTTTATGTTTCTGCAAACTGCCTTTATTGTTGAATTATAAAAAAAAATGCATTTTTTTTTTAATTTATTTGAACACAAGTTTTACTTCATACTCCTATGATAATGATCATTCTTTCCCAATAATGTTTTTACTTTCTGACTTGCATGAACACTAGCATTACTTTCTTCACTCTTAAATTACCTTTTTTTACTGGTAAATGCCATGATTCCATAATGTGGAAAACTTCCATGTTTCTTACATGAAACATTAACTGCCTGTGATGACAACAGAACGTATCCTAGTTGTGTATCTGCCGATATAAACCTTGCAATGCTTTGTCTGAGGCAGTACACAGAGTTCACTGAGGTTCTGTGATTGTACCAGTGCACAATGTGCAATTCATGTACATGTATATGGCCATATTTGGAAATGTGATTCAGTCTTGAAATGAGATTTTAAAGTATAAAAAATAATGTATTCACATGGATGTCTGACACTCTATTGACAAAAAGTTGTGGAACAAAAATTCTCCTTCACTAATTACTGTTCAGAGTTGCTTGCATTGCTTTATCCATTGTCTCAAATGGACGGGGGGCGGGTTGTTATGTGGCAAGTTTGTGCATAGCAATCCATGATGACACAACACAGACCTGTACAGAGAGATAATGATTGAAACGTTTGGTCTGAGATTGCAACAAAGACAAACAAACATGCTGCTTTGCAGAAACACAGGGCACCAATATTGTTTTAAGATGTATATTAGAGAATCAAGGTAAAGATTGATGTAAACAAACTTTCTCAAAGTTTATATTAAAAAATCTCGGACAACAAAATAGGTCTGATCTTTTGCCAGATAATATCAATCGCAAACACATTGTTACTGTTGATGTTAGATACTTTAGATACTATACAAATCCTGAGGAGTTACAGTTGATTCTTCCTCAGCAATTGTGTGACCCTTGCAGAGCCTGTGATGGAATGTAGAGATCTGTAACAAATTTGAAGAAAAAAACAAATTTGCAATGCTTTGTCTGAGGCCTGTGTATGTCTTGGTAACTTTTATTTATTTTCAGTATATTACCCTTACAAGGTTAGGGTTTTACCAGTGATTTTTCATTTGCTATTTTTATACCCCCACAAACGAAGTTTAGGAGGTATAGAGGAGTGAACTTGTCGGTCGGTCTGTCCGTCTGTCTGTCGGTCCATATTAAGTGTCCACTCTCTAATTCAAGTAGTTTTCATCTGAATATCACCAAACTTGGTCAGAAGTTGTATCTACATGATGTCTAGGCCAAGTTCGAACATGAGCCTTGCCGGGTCAAAAACTAGGTCACGGGTCACCTAGTGCGTTTTAAACATTCAGCATGTTGTCCGCTCTCTAATTCAAGTAGTTTTCATCCGATCTTCACCAAACTTGGTGAGAAGTTGTATCTAGATGATCTTAAGGCCAAGTTCGAACATGGGCCTTGCCGGGTCAAAAACTAGGTCACGGGGTCACTTAGTGCGTTTGAAAAATTGAGCACGGTGTTCGCTGTTTTTTGTGAAGACGACATGCAAAATATTATGTGTCAATGCGGCATGTGGGGGTATTCGTCACGTCTGTGACAAAGCTCTCTAGTTACTGCCAAAAAAGGCAAAGTACTATTTAACACCTTTACTTTGATCAAATAATGTGTTTTAAGTCGTTGATCATCAACATTCACCTTGTGAACACTTTAGCAGCCACATCTATTACCCTATCTTCATGAAACTTGGTCAAAAATTGTCCTTATTATATCTCAGGTATGTTGAAAACTGGGTCATTTGGGGTCAAACACTTGGTTACATTACTATGTAAACTTAGAGAGAAAGCTTGTGAACTCAGAGGCCCCTTTCCCAAACTTTTAACCCATTTATGCCTAGTGGACACTCCCACTTCTAAATTGGATAAATTTATTTAAAAAAAAATAGGGATGTCAAGTATATTTATTTCTTTATTAGAATATTTCTTACAAAAATTCCTTTAAGCAAACAGCACAGACCCTGATGAGACGCCGCATCATGTGGCGTCTCATCTGGGTCTACACTGTTTGCCAACGCTAGGCATAAATGGGTTAAACTTGCTCAGAACCAGACCAAATGATACCCGGCTGAGTTTGAAACTGGGTCTCGTACATGTAGTGGAAACAAAGTTTGTGAGCACTAGAAGCTTTATTTGTTTGGGCCATTTTCATGAAACTTGCTATGTACATTTGTTATCACCCGCCATAGGTGGAGGGATATTGTTATGGCGTTGTCCGTCTGTCTTTCTGTCCGTCTGTCAGGCACTTTTGTGTCCGGAGCCATATCTTGGAAGTGCTTTGGGGGATTTCATTGAAACTTTATATGAGTATATAATTATATGAATAAGAGGATGATGCACGCCAAATGGCATTGTACACCATACACCATCTGTTAATAACAGAGTTATGGCCCTTTGTATCTTAAAGAACATGCTTTTTTTAGCTCACCTGATTGCTCAGGTGAGCTTTTGTTACCGGTCTTTGTCCATCGTCCGTCCGTCCGTCCACATTTGTTTGTAAACACTCTAGAGGCCACATTTATTGTCCGATCTTCATGAAACTTGGTCAGAAGCTTTGTCCCAATAAAATCTCGGTTGAGTTCGAAACTGGGTCGTGCCAGGTCAAAAACTAGGTCACTAGGTCAACAAAAAGAAAAACTTGTAAACACTGTAGAAGTCACATTTCATGTCCAATCTTCATGTAACTTTGTCAAAATGTTTGTCTTAATGATATGTTGGTTGAGTTAAAAAGTGGGTCCGGTCCGTTGAAAAACATGGCCGCCAGTGGGCGGGGCAGTTTTCCTTATTTGGTCATAGAGAAACCTTGTAAACCCTCTAGAAGTCACAATTTTGGCCCAATCATCATGAAAGTTGGTTAAAACATTGGTTTTATCGATATCTCGGATGAGTTCGAAAATGGTCCAGATCGGTAAAAAAACATGGCCGCCAGTGGGCGTGGCATTTTCTCTATATGTATATAGTGAAAACATGTGAACACTCTAGAATTCACCTTTTTGGCCCAATTTTCATGAAATTTGGTCTGAACATTTGTTTCCTTGATATGAGAGTTGAGTTGGAAAATGGTTCCGGTCAGTTGAATAACATGGCTGCCGGGGGGGGGCAGTTTTCCTTATTTGGCTATAAAGAAACCTTGTTAACACTCGAGGAGTCACAATTTTTGCCCAATCATCATGAAAGATGGTCAAAACATTGGTTATATTGATATCTCGAAAAGTTCGAAAATTGTCCAGATCGGTGAAAAACATGGCCGCCAGTGGGCGGGGCATTTTTCTCTATATGTATGTAGTGAAAACAT